>NW_028151695.1:0-77000 GCF_964638095.1 Poromitra crassiceps | reverse complement strand
CTGTCGCTCCAGATTCAGGTTCAGGGGAGCGAGCCCCTGGTGAGAGAGACAAAGGAGGACAAAGGAGGCCACTGGCAGTTCAGTGAAAATTCGATTTTGTATTGATTTACTTGTATGTCTGCATATTACACTAAAAATTATACAACAAATGTAGGAGCATCATCAGGCATGAGTGAGGGGCTACTATATATATATATATATATATATATATATATATATATATATATATATATATATATATATATATATATATATATATATATATATATATAGGGGGTAGGCTACATGAGACAAAAAAGGTTGGGAACCACTGTGTTAGCCTACAGTATTAAGTACCAGCGAAGTACCAGCGTTTCTCCTCCCCTCCCCCCCCGACGGAGAACGGGAATGTCTCCTGTTTCATTGGGAGCAACACTGCTGAGTTATTTACTGTACTTAATATGACCAAAAATTCAAAGAATACCCTGAGAAGGTACAACTACCTCTCAGGATATTTTTCACCACACACTGTAGGAACATGTGTTTATAAAGGAAATCTGATTAATTCATGAGCTATGTTGCAAACATGATTGATACAGTTGATCTGAAATTAAATGAGTAAAAAGAGATGGATAAACTGCATACCCTATTCCACATTTTGTTGCATATGATTACTACAGTTATTAAAAAAAAATCCAGTTTGTCTGATGCAGTAAACTTAATCTGTGTTTGACATAGGACATTTGAGGACGTCATCTTGGGGTTTGGAAGACAATCACCGGTAATAACATAATTGACAGATTAATCAATGATGAAAATAATCATTAGTTGTAGCCCTAATTACAATATTACAGGGCTGATGGTCTGCCTTTCATGTTCCAGCATGTCTGTTGTTTTTATGCATTTATGTCACCAAAGGCGATGTCTTCAAAACCGAAAACACACAAGGCTCTGGCAGACTCCGATTGGATCGCCCGCCTGAGGAAATTTGCCACTACTGGGACGTGGCCTTCAAATGAAGGAAACAGGCCAGCACCCAAACAAAAAAAGTGGCATGAGCTATATCAAAGGGTATGATACTTGGCAAATTATACTTATTTTACTTACTCTTACAATACATGTGTGCTCATAAGACAAAGATCCTGGTCCTATAAGGTAGTAAACATGTCTTAAGCTCAGCTAATAATGTAATGTGCACAGTTACTACTCAGACAGCAATGATTTAATCCATGCTCTATACATTTTATTTATAGATTGATAAATGTCCATTGACCAGACGTGGACAGACCGCCTTGTTTGGTCAACCAAAGTGTGTCTGTGGATTCCACACTGAGAAGGTAATGATAGATAGATAGATAGATAGAGTACTTTATTTATTTATGCTCTGATGGGTTCACAGAGCACATCCCATTGTGTTGCCTCAAAGCACCCCTGTAGAGCCTCGTTTGTCTCTTGTGAGTGGAGGTGAGAAAAGCCAGGTTGTGATCTGATCTGATCTGCCGAGGGGGGGAAGTGCAGTGGAGCTATACGCATCCTTTACATTTGCATATAAAAGATCCAGTGTTTTCTTTTCTCTGGTGGGGCAATTAACATACTGCTTAAAGTTAGGTAGTGTACTAGAGAGATTTGTGTGATCTAAATCTCACAAAATCATTATAAGTGCAAGTTGGCAAATAAATGCACTGTACTGTGTGTTTAAGCGTGCGCATGTGCATGCTCATCAGTGCACAAATTAATTGGTGATGTTTCAATTGTAGGCTGCTGCGGCGGGTCCAGGTGCTGGCACTGTGAGGCCACAGACTGTTGCGGTGCCACAGACTGTTGCGGTGCCACAGACTGTTGCGGTGCCTACTGTTGCAGGGCAGACTGGCATGGGACACCAGACAGATGCGGGACACCAGACCGGCGTGAGACAGCATACTGGGCAGGCTGCTACTAGCCCATCACTGAATTTATCAATGGTAATTACACAGTTATTTACACACACACACACACTCCATTGACCATGAATATTTGACATTTCATTCCCTAAATTTACATCATGGCCAATTCATTTCATGATCATTTGCTTTATTAACTTACAGTTTACCAAGCCAAGATTCGGAGGGGCTCATGGTGCAGCAGCCAAGCCAAATTTAAATGTGGCCAGAAGAGTACATCCGGTAAGGATCTGATTTTATTGTTTTATTTGGTTATTTACATACTACTTCTAGACACAAGTCATACATGAGAGTGTCACTTCTCCCGCCAGGATTGCTGTGGTGTGTGCCTCTGCGTCAATGAGTAATTTAACTTTTAGTTTTAGATACGGGTCACACTGGTCAAGTTGACACTCAATTATGTTTATCTCTTTACAAACCAATTAGTGATGTATCTACTTTGTAATGGCACAATAGGGCACCATCCCGGCACCCGCAGCGCAGCCAGCCTCAGCTGCCACCATCCCGGCACCCGCAGTGCAGCCAGCCTCAGCTGCCACCATCCCGGCACCCGCAGTGCAGCCAGCCTCAGCTGCCACCATCCCGGCACCCGCAGTGCAGCCAGCCTCAGTTGCCATCATCCAGGCACCCGCAGTGCAGCCAGCCTCAGCTGAACTTCCAGTGCTGCTGCCCCGTTTGTGGGCAGAGAACATTCCTCAGGAGGACCACAAATGGCTGGCGGCAGCGCTGTTCAAAGTCGGGAAGTCAGGCAAGCCGGAGCTGCGGGACCCCCTGCGGCTCTGGTACCATCCGCCACGACCTGCCAGCATCCCCTGCCAGCCACCGACACCTGGCCGTTACTTTGTGCATGACCTGCTCCTCTGGATGCCCTACAAACTGTGGAGGGTGAGGTTCAGCTGCATCAACCCAGATTGTGGGCAGAATCAGCTCACAGGAGCGGGTCTGCACAAGAGGGCGCGGCAGGTGTTAGACCTGGACAGGGTTTACCTTATGGTGACTGAGACCCTGGCCTGCTCCAAATGCAAAGCATCCTATGTGTCCTGGAGCCAGGCATTGCTGCAGCAGCTGGATTTGGCCCACAGGCTGGAGTTTGGGGTCATCCTGACCCAGAAGTGAGTAGTGTTTCTTTTCTTTCTTGCCTTGTATTATGTGTAAGGAAAAACAAGGGTGTGGCATAAGAAAAGCTCAGTAGGCCAAATATATAATAAGGAAGAAAAAAGGAGCTTACTTGGATGTTTATAGAGAAAATTTAATCACAAAGTTAAGTACATCTGCACTGAAACAGTTGAAACAATGTACATCTTCAATAGAACGGGCACACAACATTATGTGTAACATTTTTACTGATATGCTGTGTTTATCTTTGACCAAGGTTTGCCTGTGATATCCGGGTGATCCGGCTTCTGCGGGAAAGGGGCTTGGGTAACAGCCCAACACGCCTTCTGAAACAGCTGAAGGAGGGCCACTCTGAGGAATGGCTGCGACGCGTGGCACGGTACACCACAGAGTGTATGGCCTTCCTCCAGAGGCCTGGGCTGTTACCCATCCCCTTCGCTGAGCCTCCAGGGGTCGGTGTGGTGCCCAGCTGCAGGTGGCTCTTGTCAGTATATAGCCAGGACATACTGACAAGACTGGATGATATTCAGGCAAATATTACCTCCACCTACGGCACAATCCTGAAATTGGACTCCACCAAAAAGGTGAAGTAATGTCTATTTTCTGTAAAATAGCAGCTTGGTTACTGAAATGAACTGGTAATGAGTTTTTCATTGAGACATTTATTGAGTGGCTCTTTTGTGTGTTTCAGATCACCAAGAAGCTGGCCGGGACAGCCAAGGGGACGGCACTCTGGCTCTCATCCGTGGGGAACCAGTCGGGAGAAATCCTCAACAGCGTGCTCACCGCTCAGGAGGGAGCTGGGTTGGACAGGATGGCTGATGGCCTGATTAGGAGGTACCAGCTGGCTGGCGTGGATCCCCCTGTTGCCCTTTATGTGGACTGTGGGTGCTGTGCTGAGGCAGACAGGACCACAAAGCTGGAAGCCAGGTTCAGCGGGTGGCCAGACCTCATTGTCAGGCTGGACATCTGGCATTTTATGCGGCGGCTGGCCATAGCATGCACAACAGATGCCCATCAGCTGTACCCGTTTTATATGTCACGCCTTTCGGCATGCATATTTGAATGGGATGCAGCTGATTTGGCACTGCTGCGCCAAGCTAAAACACAGCAGCTTCAGTCCCTGGGCCTGCCTGTCGTTGCTGTGGACACCCACATCAAAAAGGATGAGCTGGCTCTCCACTGCCGGCGGAGGACACGGGGTGAGGCGCTGACAGTCCAGCTGTTGGAGGAGCTGTTTCGCTCCCTCATGGGAAGCCAAGGAAACGACTCCCTTGGAGTACCCCTGTTTGACCGTGAGAGAATGGCGGCTGTCTGGCGGGTCCAGAGGAAGCATGTCAAATGCATCCAAGACCCCCCAGCAGTGGCTCTCTACACGAAAACGGGGGAGCTAACCAAGGGAGGTGTTCGTCTCCCAGTGCTCAGGTGTGCCAGAGGCTCCACATCATTGGAGTCATTTCATCTCCATCTGCACCGATTTATTCCAGGTTTGTGTTTGTCAGAAATGTTGGTTCATGTGTTGTGTGGCCGAAAAATGTTTCACAGTGTGATGACACGTATATCATTGTAATTCCAGGGACCAGTGCCAACAGCCTCAACTTCCAAATTTACCTGCTGGAGGGGCTGCACAGGTGGAACCAGGACCGTCGTGTCGCTGCCCTGGCTGGTGATGATTCCCATTTGCGCAGCTACTCAGGAGACCTGCTGCATTGTGTCAATGTGAATTACCTGAGGCTGTTCGGCAGAAAGCTGGCGCCAGAGTACTGTCCACCCTCCCGTTACACAGGTAAAAAAATATATAAAGAAATTGTTAAGCAGATTTCAGTATTTCTTGGGAACTTGTGTGCAATCATGCACCTACGATTGCTTTACATCAGTATATAATGTGTCAAACGAAACCTTTGAGACTGCAAATTGTGTCTTATCTGGGAAATGTTAGGCTGTCATATTGCATGTCATTGCAAAAATGTTGCTTGGAGGTTTTAGGTATTCCATCCACCATTGGTCCTAACTCATCTTTTCATGTTTCAGGTGAGCTCATAGGGGTGCAGTATCTGCTACAGCAGACGGGCCAGGCACTGCAGGACATGAACCCTGATTCAGAGTTCACTGCAGAGCTTCTGGAACAGCATGAAGTGGAGGATGAGATGGAGGAAGATGAGGGCTTCATTGATCTCTCAGATCCAACTGTGACGGTCTGCACATCGTTGGACAGCAACAGCAGCTCCACCCAGGCACCCCCACCATCCAGCAGCTCCACCCACACACCTGCACCATCCAGCCGCTCCACCCAGGCACCCCCACCATCCAGCAGCTCCACCCACACACCTGCACCATCCAGCCGCTCCACCCAGGCACCCCCACCATCCAGCAGCTCCACCCACACACCTGCACCATCCAGCCGCTCCACCCAGGCACCCCCACCATCCAGCAGCTCCACCCACACACCTGCACCATCCAGCCGCTCCACCCAGGCATCCCCACCATCCAGCAGCTCCACCCATGCACCCCCACCATCCAGCAGCTCCACCCAGGCACCCAGCAGCTCCACCGAGGCACCCGGCTCCCCTCAGATTTCCTGCTGGTCAGGAGTTGATGATGACATTGAGGATGAAGCCATGGTAAGCAACATTGTGGTTGTTTTAGAATGTGCAGGCATATAGAAATAAATCATATCTCATTAAATCAACTGCATCAATTTCACATATTTTATTTAACCATCAGCATCAATAAAATTCTGCACAAACTAGAGAAAATGTTAAATTGCTATTTTCTGTTTATTAATTTTCACAGGCTGTTGATGAGCAGAATATGCCCGGATTTAACCACGTGGACAGGCTTGCTGAGTACCTGGTAGAGCTGCGGCATCAGTCATCCCTCTTCCTCACCAACCAGCAGGCAAACAGGGTGACTGAACTGTGGGAGATGCTGGATGCAGTGGACAGGGAGCGGGTGGTGTATGAAGCGCGGCACCAGGACAGACTGTTGAGTGGGCGCTTCAGGACACCGAAAAGGCCCTCAACCACACCTGGTGTTGAGAGCACTACCCGCTGCTTGTTAGGTGCAGCCAGTGTACCTGCCCAGTGGCCGGATTGCTGCCGGCTGGTGGAGACCATCTTCATCCGCCTCTGCACCCTTTTCCCAGCCCCGAAGAAAAAGGGTAAGGGTACAGTCTCTCGATGGTCCCTCATACTTGGCGAGTATCGGAAGATTCGGCAGTTGGTGCTCAGCAATGCAATAGTGATGCAGGGCACCAACCTCCAGCTGGTTGAGGTCAACCAAAACACCCTCATCCAGTGGCACAACGGTCGCCAGAAGAAGCAGGAGCTGGCTGTGCTTCTCCAGGGCATCCAGCAGCAAGCCATCCCCGAGGCTGAAGATCCTCTTCCAGAGGCCCGAGCCCTCCCTGCTACACCCATGCCACCACACCAGGAGCATCAGTACCGGCTCCCGGTGAGTACGGCAGGGCAGGCTAGACAGAGGAAAACACGGGCTATCATGCCTAAAGGGCCCGTGGCACCAGCAGCCCCCCCGGCAGCTGCAACGACCGCAGCACCCACATTATCTGTCCCCTCAGCAACCCCTGTACCACCAGTCTCCATCCTCACCGGCAGAACACCACAAGGGCAAACTGTTTATTATCAATTTGTCCTTCCTGCTGCTGACCTGCAGGGCACCAACCCAACTGCTGCACCCACTGATGCAGTGGGAGCTGGTGGTGCCCATGTGAAAAGGCCATACAGGCGCACTGTGCAGGCCAATACCTGCAAAAAGTGTGGCCAATTTCGCACTGCAGAAACTGGCCACAGCCATTATCGTGGCAGAGTTTTCTGCCCACAAGTGGAAACTCTGCCAAAAGGTCAGTGGTTGGAGGAGCAGAGGAATAAACATTTGAATGATGAAAAATAGCAGAAGCTCACAGACAAAAAGAGAGGCTTGAATGTGTGAATACCTCTCAATTGTGTTGTGTTAGCCTCTTGCCTTCTCTCACAGAGCACAGCAAAAAATATAGTGTAAATTCAAGCACTTTCAAGGACCCATGTCTATTTTCACAAACGTTTAAGGCCTTGAATTTTATTTTTCAAATTCACAAACTTTCAAAGATTTCAAGGACCAGTGGGAACCCTGTATTCATCTTAAAGACTTGTACTCCTCCAGAGTCAAAACAAGGGCAGGACAGATCATCACTGACCCATCTCACCCTGGCCACGACCTGTTTGAACTCCTCCCCTCGGGCAGGCGCTTCAGAGCTCTGCACGCCAAAACCAATAGACGCAAAAACAATTTTCTACCCACAGGCCATCACTCTGTTGAACACCAAAACCACCTAAACCAGCCACTCACTTAATTTATATTCACTGTATTCACTGTCAACTCTAGCCTTGTTCACATTGAACGGCAATGGCATACAACTCATTTTACTGTACACATTTATTGAACATTCCCTTATATATTCATATTTAAAATGCAATCCCTGATAAGCCTTGTTTACAATACTATGTACCATTGTTGCACTACTGTACATGCCCTTATATATTCATATTTAAAATGCAATCGCTGATAAGCCTTGTTTACAATACTATCTAGCGTTGTTGCACTACTGTACATTCCTATAAGCCTTGTAACGTTGTAGCGTTGTTGCACACTTACCATACACTTTGACTCTACACTCTGTTGAACACCAAAACCACCTAAACCAGCCACTCACTTAATTTATATTCACTGTATTCACTGTCAACTCTAGCCTTGTTCACATTGAACGGCAATGGCATACAACTCATTTTACTGTACACATTTATTGTACATGCCCTTATATATTCATATTTAAAATGCAATCCCTGATAAGCCTTGTTTACAATACTATGTACCATTGTTGCACTACTGTACATGCCCTTATATATTCATATTTAAAATGCAATCGCTGATAAGCCTTGTTTACAATACTATCTAGCGTTGTTGCACTACTGTACATTCCTATAAGCCTTGTAACGTTGTAGCGTTGTTGCACACTTACCATACACTTTGACTCTACACTCTGTTGAACACCAAAACCACCTAAACCAGCCACTCACTTAATTTATATTCACTGTATTCACTGTCAACTCTAGCCTTGTTCACATTGAACGGCATACAACTCATTTTACTGTACAGATTTATTGTACATTCCCTTATATATTCATATTTAAAATGCAATCCCTGATAAGCCTTGTTTACAATACTATGGACCGTTGTAGCACTACTGTACATTCCCTTATATATTCATATTTAAAATGCAATCCCTGATAAGCCTTGTTTACAATACTATGTACCGTTGTTGCACTACTGTACATGCCCTTATTTTTTCATATTTAAAATGCAATCCCTGTATAAGCCTTGTTTACAAACCTATGTAGCGTTGTTGCACTACTGTACATTCCTATAAGCCTTGTAATGTTGTAGCGTTGTTGCACACTTACCATACACTTTGACTCTACACTCCCTCATATATTCATATTTAAAAATAGCCACTTTACTACATTATATAGCACAGTCACCACTTTATATATAGCAGTCACTGTAAATTTGTTTTGCTTATGTCTAACAAAGTATTCCTGCCTTGATCGCCTTCACTATGTGTGTAACCTTCTTTCTCCTTTTTCTCTGTATGTGTGTACTTGTGTACTCTGTGTGTACTTGAGAGCAAAGCTAACTGGAGCTTTGCGTTTTTAACCTTCATATGTTTTTTTTTACAAATTATTTTGGTTTATTTTCTTCTCTTGTGCATGTCTGGAAAGAGGTTAATAAATTGAAATTGTGTTAAACAAAGGTGCTTGTGGATGTTTCCATTCACTTTTGCTTTAAACAGAATAATTACAATTGTGATAATAATACAGTAATGGGGGGGGGGGGCTCTGATAACACTTTATTTATTTATTGAGTTCATTTTACCCAATTAATAAACTTGATAGTTGAAAATGCAAGAAATTACACATATACCACAAACAAAGAGCATTTTTTATTACATTTTCTATTTATTTTATCTTTGGTGTATGACAGTACAGCAATTCACTGTGAGACATTCCTTGTTGCTTACAATACATGTGACATCAAAAACATATAAAAATAAAAAAAACAATACCCATTAGGTCAGTAACATGCACATGAACATAAAGGGACATATAATGACATAACTAGGAAGAATATCTGTTATTTAATTCAAATCAACCCACCCTCCCATCCAAAATGCATGCAGAGGCAATACTGTCTGTGTCCACTAGGCCGCAGCACTTGCACTCGCACACACGCAAGTTCGAATCCAGTCCGGAGTGACAGTTGTATCAAAGTTTTTTTTTTATTGTGTTTTGGAAGCAAACGATGCATTTATCAGAAAGATATGATCTGAAAGACTCCCAATTTTTCCTCTTTTTCTTTCTTTTTCCTCCCCCTCTCTCCCCTCCTTCTTTTTCCTTCTCCCCCCTTCTTCCCCCTTCTCCCCCACCTTACCTGGCCGAATGTCCCCCAGCTTGAACGCAGCGCCTTAGACCGCTCGGCCACCCTGACTCCAGTACAAGACATTCAGACAGATCCAAGAAGGCAACTGGTGCAAACTTTAATCGTGGCACCGTTGGCGCAGGTCAGCGGAGATGCATGTGCTGGCTAACGGTCAATTTTCTGCGGTCAATAATACCCTATAAGCTAGCATTGGTGGTCCAGTGGTAGGATTCTCGCCTGCCACGCGGGAGGCCCGGGTTCGATTCCCGGCCAATGCAGCAAGCTTTTCAACCTCAAGCCGAAGCCGCAGGTTAAACAAATGCAGCAACTTCCATGTTGTTTAGGTGATGCCCACCCTGTGAATGGATGCTTGTAGCAGCTGCTGCACACTTTCCTTGGTGTTTAATTCTGACTGGACACCTAAGGCATGCTGAGCTCTGTTATTTCTTCCATAACAGGACCGTTTAATGTGTTAGACTGCTGTTGCACATCTAGTCATATCACTCTACCCTCAACTAGTTCTCCCTGTCTGGTTGATTTCCAATCAAAGTAACTAGCAGCACCTTGTGCCGCACATATTTTACCAGCACAGACAAACACCGGGCTGAGTGAGGTTGGGTCTGTGGCAAATCTGGGAACCCGTCGGTTAAACAAAAGTAAACCTGTTTTTTTCCTAACTTCTGGGGGCAGGCTCGTTTCATGTCTGAATAAACGGAACTCAAGGGGCTCCGTCGGCAGCGGGGGGTAAAACCCTTCCTGCTCCCTGCAAGCTCTGCCATTGGCTCCAACCGACCGGCTCTGACCATTTATGGATCTCCTTTCCGGTCCCTGCGTGTCGCTCTCAAATCCCTCGGTCGCTATGAAACAACAACAACATCGCTAGCTCGTTGCTAGTAGCAAGTAGCAACTTGCTACACGCTGAAAATGGTACATTTGACTACACGCTCGGTACGTCCACTCCATTTTGATCGGGTAAAGGGCAGCATGCGAGCCCGCCCCCTACAAGTGCTGTTATACGGCTTTTCACTGAGCGTGCCGACAGATTTTCGATGCAAGTCAAAACTCTGTCTCGAGAGATCAGGAAGGTGGAAGCTTTTCCCAATGCCACTTTTCATCCCTTCAGAGATACTGTTTCCAATGCTTGTATGGTGGACGATTCTGTGAGAGTGTGTTTGTGCATTCATTGGTGGATGTTTATCCGACATTGATCTCAATTGTCTCGCCTTGTGGTTTGCCATGACTACCAGAGCTGTAGTCCAGTCCGCCTTGGTCGAGTCCTAGTCCAGATGGAGTCATTGATGAATCGAGTCCAAGTCAAGACCAAGACCGGGGGGGCGGGGGGGGCGGGGTTGAGGGGGTCGAGACCGAGTCAGAAGACGGCTTAACACCAAGTTGGATCGAGACCGAGTCGAGACCATGACCGCAAAAGTTCAAGTCAATTTCGAGACCAATACCATACCAGAGAAATGTGCTATCCAACATCCAACATGTTGTGTGCCAACATTTATCTCACCTTGTGGTTTGCCACGACTACATGACCTGATCCAAAGCATCTGATGTCAGAGGTGGGATTTGAACCCACGCCTCCAGGGGAGACTGCGACCTGAACGCAGCGCCTTAGACCGCTCGGCCACCCTGACTCCAGTACAAGACATTCAGACAGATCCAAGAAGGCAACTGGTGCAAACTTTAATCGTGGCACCGTTGGCGCAGGTCAGCGGAGATGCATGTGCTGGCTAACGGTCAATTTTCTGCGGTCAATAATACCCTATAAGCTAGCATTGGTGGTCCAGTGGTAGGATTCTCGCCTGCCACGCGGGAGGCCCGGGTTCGATTCCCGGCCAATGCAGCAAGCTTTTCAACCTCAAGCCGAAGCCGCAGGTTAAACAAATGCAGCAACTTCCATGTTGTTTAGGTGATGCCCACCCTGTGAATGGATGCTTGTAGCAGCTGCTGCACACTTTCCTTGGTGTTTAATTCTGACTGGACACCTAAGGCATGCTGAGCTCTGTTATTTCTTCCATAACAGGACCGTTTAATGTGTTAGACTGCTGTTGCACATCTAGTCATATCACTCTGCCCTCAACTAGTTCTCCCTGTCTGGTTGATTTCCAATCAAAGTAACTAGCAGCACCTTGTGCCGCACATATTTTACCAGCACAGACAAACACCGGGCTGAGTGAGGTTGGGTCTGTGGCAAATCTGGGAACCCGTCGGTTAAACAAAAGTAAACCTGTTTTTTTCCTAACTTCTTGGGGCAGGCTCGTTTCATGTCTGAATAAACGGAACTCAAGGGGCTCCGTCGGCAGCGGGGGGTAAAACCCTTCCTGCTCCCTGCAAGCTCTGCCATTGGCTCCAACCGACCGGCTCTGACCATTTATGGATCTCCTTTCCGGTCCCTGCGTGTCGCTCTCAAATCCCTCGGTCGCTATGAAACAACAACAACATCGCTAGCTCGTTGCTAGTAGCAAGTAGCAACTTGCTACACGCTGAAAATGGTACATTTGACTACACGCTCGGTACGTCCACTCCATTTTGATCGGGTAAAGGGCAGCATGCGAGCCCGCCCCCTACAAGTGTTATACGGCTTTTCACTGAGCGTGCCGACAGATTTTCGATGCAAGTCAAAACTCTGTCTCGAGAGATCAGGAAGGTGGAAGCTTTTCCCAATGCCACTTTTCATCCCTTCAGAGATACTGTTTCCAATGCTTGTATGGTGGACGATTCTGTGAGAGTGTGTTTGTGCATTCATTGGTGGATGTTTATCCGACATTGATCTCAATTGTCTCGCCTTGTGGTTTGCCATGACTACCAGAGCTGTAGTCCAGTCCGCCTTGGTCGAGTCCTAGTCCAGATGGAGTCATTGATGAATCGAGTCCAAGTCAAGACCAAGACCGGGGGGGCGGGGGGGGCGGGGGGGGCGGGGTTGAGGGGGTCGAGACCGAGTCAGAAGACGGCTTGACACCAAGTTGGATCGAGACCGAGTCGAGACCAAGACCGCAAAAGTTCAAGTCAATACCATACCAGAGAAATGTGCTATCCAACATCCAACATGTTGTGTGCCAACATTTATCTCACCCTGTGGTTTGCCACGACTACATGACCTGATCCAAAGCATCTGATGTCAGAGGTGGGATTTGAACCCACGCCTCCAGGGGAGACTGCGACCTGAACGCAGCGCCTTAGACCGCTCGGCCACCCTGACTCCAGTACGAGACATTCAGACAGATCCAAGAAGGCAACTGGTGCAAACTTTATTCGTGGCACCGTTGGCGCAGGTCAGCGGAGATGCATGTGCTGGCTAACGGTCAATTTTCTGCGGTCAATAATACCCTATAAGCTAGCATTGGTGGTCCAGTGGTAGGATTCTCGCCTGCCACGCGGGAGGCCCGGGTTCGATTCCCGGCCAATGCAGCAAGCTTTTCAACCTCAAGCCGAAGCCGCAGGTTAAACAAATGCAGCAACTTCCATGTTGTTTAGGTGATGCCCACCCTGTGAATGGATGCTTGTAGCAGCTGCTGCACACTTTCCTTGGTGTTTAATTCTGACTGGACACCTAAGGCATGCTGAGCTCTGTTATTTCTTCCATAACAGGACCGTTTAATGTGTTAGACTGCTGTTGCACATCTAGTCATATCACTCTGCCCTCAACTAGTTCTCCCTGTCTGGTTGATTTCCAATCAAAGTAACTAGCAGCACCTTGTGCCGCACATATTTTACCAGCACAGACAAACACCGGGCTGAGTGAGGTTGGGTCTGTGGCAAATCTGGGAACCCGTCGGTTAAACAAAAGTAAACCTGTTTTTTTCCTAACTTCTGGGGGCAGGCTCGTTTCATGTCTGAATAAACGGAACTCAAGGGGCTCCGTCGGCAGCGGGGGGTAAAACCCTTCCTGCTCCCTGCAAGCTCTGCCATTGGCTCCAACCGACCGGCTCTGACCATTTATGGATCTCCTTTCCGGTCCCTGCGTGTCGCTCTCAAATCCCTCGGTCGCTATGAAACAACAACAACATCGCTAGCTCGTTGCTAGTAGCAAGTAGCAACTTGCTACACGCTGAAAATGGTACATTTGACTACACGCTCGGTACGTCCACTCCATTTTGATCGGGTAAAGGGCAGCATGCGAGCCCGCCCCCTACAAGTGCTGTTATACGGCTTTTCACTGAGCGTGCCGACAGATTTTCGATGCAAGTCAAAACTCTGTCTCGAGAGATCAGGAAGGTGGAAGCTTTTCCCAATGCCACTTTTCATCCCTTCAGAGATACTGTTTCCAATGCTTGTATGGTGGACGATTCTGTGAGAGTGTGTTTGTGCATTCATTGGTGGATGTTTATCCGACATTGATCTCAATTGTCTCGCCTTGTGGTTTGCCATGACTACCAGAGCTGTAGTCCAGTCCGCCTTGGTCGAGTCCTAGTCCAGATGGAGTCATTGATGAATCGAGTCCAAGTCAAGACCAAGACCGGGGGGGCGGGGGGGGGCGGGGTTGAGGGGGTCGAGACCGAGTCAGAAGACGGCTTGACACCAAGTTGGATCGAGACCGAGTCGAGACCAAGACCGCAAAAGTTCAAGTCAATTTCGAGACCAATACCATACCAGAGAAATGTGCTATCCAACATCCAACATGTTGTGTGCCAACATTTATCTCACCTTGTGGTTTGCCACGACTACATGACCTGATCCAAAGCATCTGATGTCAGAGGTGGGATTTGAACCCACGCCTCCAGGGGAGACTGCGACCTGAACGCAGCGCCTTAGACCGCTCGGCCACCCTGACTCCAGTACAAGACATTCAGACAGATCCAAGAAGGCAACTGGTGCAAACTTTAATCGTGGCACCGTTGGCGCAGGTCAGCGGAGATGCATGTGCTGGCTAACGGTCAATTTTCTGCGGTCAATAATACCCTATAAGCTAGCATTGGTGGTCCAGTGGTAGGATTCTCGCCTGCCACGCGGGAGGCCCGGGTTCGATTCCCGGCCAATGCAGCAAGCTTTTCAACCTCAAGCCGAAGCCGCAGGTTAAACAAATGCAGCAACTTCCATGTTGTTTAGGTGATGCCCACCCTGTGAATGGATGCTTGTAGCAGCTGCTGCACACTTTCCTTGGTGTTTAATTCTGACTGGACACCTAAGGCATGCTGAGCTCTGTTATTTCTTCCATAACAGGACCGTTTAATGTGTTAGACTGCTGTTGCACATCTAGTCATATCACTCTACCCTCAACTAGTTCTCCCTGTCTGGTTGATTTCCAATCAAAGTAACTAGCAGCACCTTGTGCCGCACATATTTTACCAGCACAGACAAACACCGGGCTGAGTGAGGTTGGGTCTGTGGCAAATCTGGGAACCCGTCGGTTAAACAAAAGTAAACCTGTTTTTTTCCTAACTTCTGGGGGCAGGCTCGTTTCATGTCTGAATAAACGGAACTCAAGGGGCTCCGTCGGCAGCGGGGGGTAAAACCCTTCCTGCTCCCTGCAAGCTCTGCCATTGGCTCCAACCGACCGGCTCTGACCATTTATGGATCTCCTTTCCGGTCCCTGCGTGTCGCTCTCAAATCCCTCGGTCGCTATGAAACAACAACAACATCGCTAGCTCGTTGCTAGTAGCAAGTAGCAACTTGCTACACGCTGAAAATGGTACATTTGACTACACGCTCGGTACGTCCACTCCATTTTGATCGGGTAAAGGGCAGCATGCGAGCCCGCCCCCTACAAGTGCTGTTATACGGCTTTTCACTGAGCGTGCCGACAGATTTTCGATGCAAGTCAAAACTCTGTCTCGAGAGATCAGGAAGGTGGAAGCTTTTCCCAATGCCACTTTTCATCCCTTCAGAGATACTGTTTCCAATGCTTGTATGGTGGACGATTCTGTGAGAGTGTGTTTGTGCATTCATTGGTGGATGTTTATCCGACATTGATCTCAATTGTCTCGCCTTGTGGTTTGCCATGACTACCAGAGCTGTAGTCCAGTCCGCCTTGGTCGAGTCCTAGTCCAGATGGAGTCATTGATGAATCGAGTCCAAGTCAAGACCAAGACCGGGGGGGCGGGGGGGGCGGGGTTGAGGGGGTCGAGACCGAGTCAGAAGACGGCTTGACACCAAGTTGGATCGAGACCGAGTCGAGACCAAGACCGCAAAAGTTCAAGTCAATTTCGAGACCAATACCATACCAGAGAAATGTGCTATCCAACATCCAACATGTTGTGTGCCAACATTTATCTCACCCTGTGGTTTGCCACGACTACATGACCTGATCCAAAGCATCTGATGTCAGAGGTGGGATTTGAACCCACGCCTCCAGGGGAGACTGCGACCTGAACGCAGCGCCTTAGACCGCTCGGCCACCCTGACTCCAGTACAAGACATTCAGACAGATCCAAGAAGGCAACTGGTGCAAACTTTAATCGTGGCACCGTTGGCGCAGGTCAGCGGAGATGCATGTGCTGGCTAACGGTCAATTTTCTGCGGTCAATAATACCCTATAAGCTAGCATTGGTGGTCCAGTGGTAGGATTCTCGCCTGCCACGCGGGAGGCCCGGGTTCGATTCCCGGCCAATGCAGCAAGCTTTTCAACCTCAAGCCGAAGCCGCAGGTTAAACAAATGCAGCAACTTCCATGTTGTTTAGGTGATGCCCACCCTGTGAATGGATGCTTGTAGCAGCTGCTGCACACTTTCCTTGGTGTTTAATTCTGACTGGACACCTAAGGCATGCTGAGCTCTGTTATTTCTTCCATAACAGGACCGTTTAATGTGTTAGACTGCTGTTGCACATCTAGTCATATCACTCTGCCCTCAACTAGTTCTCCCTGTCTGGTTGATTTCCAATCAAAGTAACTAGCAGCACCTTGTGCCGCACATATTTTACCAGCACAGACAAACACCGGGCTGAGTGAGGTTGGGTCTGTGGCAAATCTGGGAACCCGTCGGTTAAACAAAAGTAAACCTGTTTTTTTCCTAACTTCTGGGGGCAGGCTCGTTTCATGTCTGAATAAACGGAACTCAAGGGGCTCCGTCGGCAGCGGGGGGTAAAACCCTTCCTGCTCCCTGCAAGCTCTGCCATTGGCTCCAACCGACCGGCTCTGACCATTTATGGATCTCCTTTCCGGTCCCTGCGTGTCGCTCTCAAATCCCTCGGTCGCTATGAAACAACAACAACATCGCTAGCTCGTTGCTAGTAGCAAGTAGCAACTTGCTACACGCTGAAAATGGTACATTTGACTACACGCTCGGTACGTCCACTCCATTTTGATCGGGTAAAGGGCAGCATGCGAGCCCGCCCCCTACAAGTGCTGTTATACGGCTTTTCACTGAGCGTGCCGACAGATTTTCGATGCAAGTCAAAACTCTGTCTCGAGAGATCAGGAAGGTGGAAGCTTTTCCCAATGCCACTTTTCATCCCTTCAGAGATACTGTTTCCAATGCTTGTATGGTGGACGATTCTGTGAGAGTGTGTTTGTGCATTCATTGGTGGATGTTTATCCGACATTGATCTCAATTGTCTCGCCTTGTGGTTTGCCATGACTACCAGAGCTGTAGTCCAGTCCGCCTTGGTCGAGTCCTAGTCCAGATGGAGTCATTGATGAATCGAGTCCAAGTCAAGACCAAGACCGGGGGGGCGGGGGGGGGGCGGGGTTGAGGGGGTCGAGACCGAGTCAGAAGACGGCTTGACACCAAGTTGGATCGAGACCGAGTCGAGACCAAGACCGCAAAAGTTCAAGTCAATTTCGAGACCAATACCATACCAGAGAAATGTGCTATCCAACATCCAACATGTTGTGTGCCAACATTTATCTCACCTTGTGGTTTGCCACGACTACATGACCTGATCCAAAGCATCTGATGTCAGAGGTGGGATTTGAACCCACGCCTCCAGGGGAGACTGCGACCTGAACGCAGCGCCTTAGACCGCTCGGCCACCCTGACTCCAGTACAAGACATTCAGACAGATCCAAGAAGGCAACTGGTGCAAACTTTAATCGTGGCACCGTTGGCGCAGGTCAGCGGAGATGCATGTGCTGGCTAACGGTCAATTTTCTGCGGTCAATAATACCCTATAAGCTAGCATTGGTGGTCCAGTGGTAGGATTCTCGCCTGCCACGCGGGAGGCCCGGGTTCGATTCCCGGCCAATGCAGCAAGCTTTTCAACCTCAAGCCGAAGCCGCAGGTTAAACAAATGCAGCAACTTCCATGTTGTTTAGGTGATGCCCACCCTGTGAATGGATGCTTGTAGCAGCTGCTGCACACTTTCCTTGGTGTTTAATTCTGACTGGACACCTAAGGCATGCTGAGCTCTGTTATTTCTTCCATAACAGGACCGTTTAATGTGTTAGACTGCTGTTGCACATCTAGTCATATCACTCTACCCTCAACTAGTTCTCCCTGTCTGGTTGATTTCCAATCAAAGTAACTAGCAGCACCTTGTGCCGCACATATTTTACCAGCACAGACAAACACCGGGCTGAGTGAGGTTGGGTCTGTGGCAAATCTGGGAACCCGTCGGTTAAACAAAAGTAAACCTGTTTTTTTCCTAACTTCTGGGGGCAGGCTCGTTTCATGTCTGAATAAACGGAACTCAAGGGGCTCCGTCGGCAGCGGGGGGTAAAACCCTTCCTGCTCCCTGCAAGCTCTGCCATTGGCTCCAACCGACCGGCTCTGACCATTTATGGATCTCCTTTCCGGTCCCTGCGTGTCGCTCTCAAATCCCTCGGTCGCTATGAAACAACAACAACATCGCTAGCTCGTTGCAAGTAGCAACTTGCTACACGCTGAAAATGGTACATTTGACTACACGCTCGGTACGTCCACTCCATTTTGATCGGGTAAAGGGCAGCATGCGAGCCCGCCCCCTACAAGTGCTGTTATACGGCTTTTCACTGAGCGTGCCGACAGATTTTCGATGCAAGTCAAAACTCTGTCTCGAGAGATCAGGAAGGTGGAAGCTTTTCCCAATGCCACTTTTCATCCCTTCAGAGATACTGTTTCCAATGCTTGTATGGTGGACGATTCTGTGAGAGTGTGTTTGTGCATTCATTGGTGGATGTTTATCCGACATTGATCTCAATTGTCTCGCCTTGTGGTTTGCCATGACTACCAGAGCTGTAGTCCAGTCCGCCTTGGTCGAGTCCTAGTCCAGATGGAGTCATTGATGAATCGAGTCCAAGTCAAGACCAAGACCGGGGGGGCGGGGGGGGGGCGGGGTTGAGGGGGTCGAGACCGAGTCAGAAGACGGCTTGACACCAAGTTGGATCGAGACCGAGTCGAGACCAAGACCGCAAAAGTTCAAGTCAATTTCGAGACCAATACCATACCAGAGAAATGTGCTATCCAACATCCAGTGCCAACATTTATCTCACCCTGTGGTTTGCCACGACTACATGACCTGATCCAAAGCATCTGATGTCAGAGGTGGGATTTGAACCCACGCCTCCAGGGGAGACTGCGACCTGAACGCAGCGCCTTAGACCGCTCGGCCACCCTGACTCCAGTACAAGACATTCAGACAGATCCAAGAAGGCAACTGGTGCAAACTTTAATCGTGGCACCGTTGGCGCAGGTCAGCGGAGATGCATGTGCTGGCTAACGGTCAATTTTCTGCGGTCAATAATACCCTATAAGCTAGCATTGGTGGTCCAGTGGTAGGATTCTCACCTGCCACGCGGGAGGCCCGGGTTCGATTCCCGGCCAATGCAGCAAGCTTTTCAACCTCAAGCCGAAGCCGCAGGTTAAACAAATGCAGCAACTTCCATGTTGTTTAGGTGATGCCCACCCTGTGAATGGATGCTTGTAGCAGCTGCTGCACACTTTCCTTGGTGTTTAATTCTGACTGGACACCTAAGGCATGCTGAGCTCTGTTATTTCTTCCATAACAGGACCGTTTAATGTGTTAGACTGCTGTTGCACATCTAGTCATATCACTCTGCCCTCAACTAGTTCTCCCTGTCTGGTTGATTTCCAATCAAAGTAACTAGCAGCACCTTGTGCCGCACATATTTTACCAGCACAGACAAACACCGGGCTGAGTGAGGTTGGGTCTGTGGCAAATCTGGGAACCCGTCGGTTAAACAAAAGTAAACCTGTTTTTTTCCTAACTTCTGGGGGCAGGCTCGTTTCATGTCTGAATAAACGGAACTCAAGGGGCTCCGTCGGCAGCGGGGGGTAAAACCCTTCCTGCTCCCTGCAAGCTCTGCCATTGGCTCCAACCGACCGGCTCTGACCATTTATGGATCTCCTTTCCGGTCCCTGCGTGTCGCTCTCAAATCCCTCGGTCGCTATGAAACAACAACAACATCGCTAGCTCGTTGCTAGTAGCAAGTAGCAACTTGCTACACGCTGAAAATGGTACATTTGACTACACGCTCGGTACGTCCACTCCATTTTGATCGGGTAAAGGGCAGCATGCGAGCCCGCCCCCTACAAGTGCTGTTATACGGCTTTTCACTGAGCGTGCCGACAGATTTTCGATGCAAGTCAAAACTCTGTCTCGAGAGATCAGGAAGGTGGAAGCTTTTCCCAATGCCACTTTTCATCCCTTCAGAGATACTGTTTCCAATGCTTGTATGGTGGACGATTCTGTGAGAGTGTGTTTGTGCATTCATTGGTGGATGTTTATCCGACATTGATCTCAATTGTCTCGCCTTGTGGTTTGCCATGACTACCAGAGCTGTAGTCCAGTCCGCCTTGGTCGAGTCCTAGTCCAGATGGAGTCATTGATGAATCGAGTCCAAGTCAAGACCAAGACCGGGGGGGCGGGGGGGGCGGGGTTGAGGGGGTCGAGACCGAGTCAGAAGACGGCTTGACACCAAGTTGGATCGAGACCGAGTCGAGACCAAGACCGCAAAAGTTCAAGTCAATTTCGAGACCAATACCATACCAGAGAAATGTGCTATCCAACATCCAACATGTTGTGTGCCAACATTTATCTCACCTTGTGGTTTGCCACGACTACATGACCTGATCCAAAGCATCTGATGTCAGAGGTGGGATTTGAACCCACGCCTCCAGGGGAGACTGCGACCTGAACGCAGCGCCTTAGACCGCTCGGCCACCCTGACTCCAGTACAAGACATTCAGACAGATCCAAGAAGGCAACTGGTGCAAACTTTAATCGTGGCACTGTTGGCGCAGGTCAGCGGAGATGCATGTGCTGGCTAACGGTCAATTTTCTGCGGTCAATAATACCCTATAAGCTAGCATTGGTGGTCCAGTGGTAGGATTCTCGCCTGCCACGCGGGAGGCCCGGGTTCGATTCCCGGCCAATGCAGCAAGCTTTTCAACCTCAAGCCGAAGCCGCAGGTTAAACAAATGCAGCAACTTCCATGTTGTTTAGGTGATGCCCACCCTGTGAATGGATGCTTGTAGCAGCTGCTGCACACTTTCCTTGGTGTTTAATTCTGACTGGACACCTAAGGCATGCTGAGCTCTGTTATTTCTTCCATAACAGGACCGTTTAATGTGTTAGACTGCTGTTGCACATCTAGTCATATCACTCTGCCCTCAACTAGTTCTCCCTGTCTGGTTGATTTCCAATCAAAGTAACTAGCAGCACCTTGTGCCGCACATATTTTACCAGCACAGACAAACACCGGGCTGAGTGAGGTTGGGACTGTGGCAAATCTGGGAACCCGTCGGTTAAACAAAAGTAAACCTGTTTTTTTCCTAACCTCTGGGGGCAGGCTCGTTTCATGTCTGAATAAACGGAACTCAAGGGGCTCCGTCGGCAGCGGGGGGTAAAACCCTTCCTGCTCCCTGCAAGCTCTGCCATTGGCTCCAACCGACCGGCTCTGACCATTTATGGATCTCCTTTCCGGTCCCTGCGTGTCGCTCTCAAATCCCTCGGTCGCTATGAAACAACAACAACATCGCTAGCTCGTTGCTAGTAGCAAGTAGCAACTTGCTACACGCTGAAAATGGTACATTTGACTACACGCTCGGTACGTCCACTCCATTTTGATCGGGTAAAGGGCAGCATGCGAGCCCGCCCCCTACAAGTGCTGTTATACGGCTTTTCACTGAGCGTGCCGACAGATTTTCGATGCAAGTCAAAACTCTGTCTCGAGAGATCAGGAAGGTGGAAGCTTTTCCCAATGCCACTTTTCATCCCTTCAGAGATACTGTTTCCAATGCTTGTATGGTGGACGATTCTGTGAGAGTGTGTTTGTGCATTCATTGGTGGATGTTTATCCGACATTGATCTCAATTGTCTCGCCTTGTGGTTTGCCATGACTACCAGAGCTGTAGTCCAGTCCGCCTTGGTCGAGTCCTAGTCCAGATGGAGTCATTGATGAATCGAGTCCAAGTCAAGACCAAGACCGGGGGGGCGGGGGGGGGGCGGGGTTGAGGGGGTCGAGACCGAGTCAGAAGACGGCTTGACACCAAGTTGGATCGAGACCGAGTCGAGACCAAGACCGCAAAAGTTCAAGTCAATTTCGAGACCAATACCATACCAGAGAAATGTGCTATCCAACATCCAACATGTTGTGTGCCAACATTTATCTCACCTTGTGGTTTGCCACGACTACATGACCTGATCCAAAGCATCTGATGTCAGAGGTGGGATTTGAACCCACGCCTCCAGGGGAGACTGCGACCTGAACGCAGCGCCTTAGACCGCTCGGCCACCCTGACTCCAGTACAAGACATTCAGACAGATCCAAGAAGGCAACTGGTGCAAACTTTAATCGTGGCACCGTTGGCGCAGGTCAGCGGAGATGCATGTGCTGGCTAACGGTCAATTTTCTGCGGTCAATAATACCCTATAAGCTAGCATTGGTGGTCCAGTGGTAGGATTCTCACCTGCCACGCGGGAGGCCCGGGTTCGATTCCCGGCCAATGCAGCAAGCTTTTCAACCTCAAGCCGAAGCCGCAGGTTAAACAAATGCAGCAACTTCCATGTTGTTTAGGTGATGCCCACCCTGTGAATGGATGCTTGTAGCAGCTGCTGCACACTTTCCTTGGTGTTTAATTCTGACTGGACACCTAAGGCATGCTGAGCTCTGTTATTTCTTCCATAACAGGACCGTTTAATGTGTTAGACTGCTGTTGCACATCTAGTCATATCACTCTGCCCTCAACTAGTTCTCCCTGTCTGGTTGATTTCCAATCAAAGTAACTAGCAGCACCTTGTGCCGCACATATTTTACCAGCACAGACAAACACCGGGCTGAGTGAGGTTGGGTCTGTGGCAAATCTGGGAACCCGTCGGTTAAACAAAAGTAAACCTGTTTTTTTCCTAACTTCTTGGGGCAGGCTCGTTTCATGTCTGAATAAACGGAACTCAAGGGGCTCCGTCGGCAGCGGGGGGTAAAACCCTTCCTGCTCCCTGCAAGCTCTGCCATTGGCTCCAACCGACCGGCTCTGACCATTTATGGATCTCCTTTCCGGTCCCTGCGTGTCGCTCTCAAATCCCTCGGTCGCTATGAAACAACAACAACATCGCTAGCTCGTTGCTAGTAGCAAGTAGCAACTTGCTACACGCTGAAAATGGTACATTTGACTACACGCTCGGTACGTCCACTCCATTTTGATCGGGTAAAGGGCAGCATGCGAGCCCGCCCCCTACAAGTGTTATACGGCTTTTCACTGAGCGTGCCGACAGATTTTCGATGCAAGTCAAAACTCTGTCTCGAGAGATCAGGAAGGTGGAAGCTTTTCCCAATGCCACTTTTCATCCCTTCAGAGATACTGTTTCCAATGCTTGTATGGTGGACGATTCTGTGAGAGTGTGTTTGTGCATTCATTGGTGGATGTTTATCCGACATTGATCTCAATTGTCTCGCCTTGTGGTTTGCCATGACTACCAGAGCTGTAGTCCAGTCCGCCTTGGTCGAGTCCTAGTCCAGATGGAGTCATTGATGAATCGAGTCCAAGTCAAGACCAAGACCGGGGGGGCGGGGGGGGCGGGGGGGGCGGGGTTGAGGGGGTCGAGACCGAGTCAGAAGACGGCTTGACACCAAGTTGGATCGAGACCGAGTCGAGACCAAGACCGCAAAAGTTCAAGTCAATTTCGAGACCAATACCATACCAGAGAAATGTGCTATCCAACATCCAACATGTTGTGTGCCAACATTTATCTCACCTTGTGGTTTGCCACGACTACATGACCTGATCCAAAGCATCTGATGTCAGAGGTGGGATTTGAACCCACGCCTCCAGGGGAGACTGCGACCTGAACGCAGCGCCTTAGACCGCTCGGCCACCCTGACTCCAGTACAAGACATTCAGACAGATCCAAGAAGGCAACTGGTGCAAACTTTAATCGTGGCACCGTTGGCGCAGGTCAGCGGAGATGCATGTGCTGGCTAACGGTCAATTTTCTGCGGTCAATAATACCCTATAAGCTAGCATTGGTGGTCCAGTGGTAGGATTCTCGCCTGCCACGCGGGAGGCCCGGGTTCGATTCCCGGCCAATGCAGCAAGCTTTTCAACCTCAAGCCGAAGCCGCAGGTTAAACAAATGCAGCAACTTCTATGTTGTTTAGGTGATGCCCACCCTGTGAATGGATGCTTGTAGCAGCTGCTGCACACTTTCCTTGGTGTTTAATTCTGACTGGACACCTAAGGCATGCTGAGCTCTGTTATTTCTTCCATAACAGGACCGTTTAATGTGTTAGACTGCTGTTGCACATCTAGTCATATCACTCTGCCCTCAACTAGTTCTCCCTGTCTGGTTGATTTCCAATCAAAGTAACTAGCAGCACCTTGTGCCGCACATATTTTACCAGCACAGACAAACACCGGGCTGAGTGAGGTTGGGTCTGTGGCAAATCTGGGAACCCGTCGGTTAAACAAAAGTAAACCTGTTTTTTTCCTAACTTCTTGGGGCAGGCTCGTTTCATGTCTGAATAAACGGAACTCAAGGGGCTCCGTCGGCAGCGGGGGGTAAAACCCTTCCTGCTCCCTGCAAGCTCTGCCATTGGCTCCAACCGACCGGCTCTGACCATTTATGGATCTCCTTTCCGGTCCCTGCGTGTCGCTCTCAAATCCCTCGTTCGCTATGAAACAACAACAACATCGCTAGCTCGTTGCTAGTAGCAAGTAGCAACTTGCTACACGCTGAAAATGGTACATTTGACTACACGCTCGGTACGTCCACTCCATTTTGATCGGGTAAAGGGCAGCATGCGAGCCCGCCCCCTACAAGTGTTATACGGCTTTTCACTGAGCGTGCCGACAGATTTTCGATGCAAGTCAAAACTCTGTCTCGAGAGATCAGGAAGGTGGAAGCTTTTCCCAATGCCACTTTTCATCCCTTCAGAGATACTGTTTCCAATGCTTGTATGGTGGACGATTCTGTGAGAGTGTGTTTGTGCATTCATTGGTGGATGTTTATCCGACATTGATCTCAATTGTCTCGCCTTGTGGTTTGCCATGACTACCAGAGCTGTAGTCCAGTCCGCCTTGGTCGAGTCCTAGTCCAGATGGAGTCATTGATGAATCGAGTCCAAGTCAAGACCAAGACCGGGGGGGCGGGGGGGGCGGGGTTGAGGGGGTCGAGACCGAGTCAGAAGACGGCTTGACACCAAGTTGGATCGAGACCGAGTCGAGACCAAGACCGCAAAAGTTCAAGTCAATACCATACCAGAGAAATGTGCTATCCAACATCCAACATGTTGTGTGCCAACATTTATCTCACCTTGTGGTTTGCCACGACTACATGACCTGATCCAAAGCATCTGATGTCAGAGGTGGGATTTGAACCCACGCCTCCAGGGGAGACTGCGACCTGAACGCAGCGCCTTAGACCGCTCGGCCACCCTGACTCCAGTACAAGACATTCAGACAGATCCAAGAAGGCAACTGGTGCAAACTTTAATCGTGGCACCGTTGGCGCAGGTCAGCGGAGATGCATGTGCTGGCTAACGGTCAATTTTCTGCGGTCAATAATACCCTATAAGCTAGCATTGGTGGTCCAGTGGTAGGATTCTCGCCTGCCACGCGGGAGGCCCGGGTTCGATTCCCGGCCAATGCAGCAAGCTTTTCAACCTCAAGCCGAAGCCGCAGGTTAAACAAATGCAGCAACTTCCATGTTGTTTAGGTGATGCCCACCCTGTGAATGGATGCTTGTAGCAGCTGCTGCACACTTTCCTTGGTGTTTAATTCTGACTGGACACCTAAGGCATGCTGAGCTCTGTTATTTCTTCCATAACAGGACCGTTTAATGTGTTAGACTGCTGTTGCACATCTAGTCATATCACTCTGCCCTCAACTAGTTCTCCCTGTCTGGTTGATTTCCAATCAAAGTAACTAGCAGCACCTTGTGCCGCACATATTTTACCAGCACAGACAAACACCGGGCTGAGTGAGGTTGGGTCTGTGGCAAATCTGGGAACCCGTCGGTTAAACAAAAGTAAACCTGTTTTTTTCCTAACTTCTGGGGGCAGGCTCGTTTCATGTCTGAATAAACGGAACTCAAGGGGCTCCGTCGGCAGCGGGGGGTAAAACCCTTCCTGCTCCCTGCAAGCTCTGCCATTGGCTCCAACCGACCGGCTCTGACCATTTATGGATCTCCTTTCCGGTCCCTGCGTGTCGCTCTCAAATCCCTCGGTCGCTATGAAACAACAACAACATCGCTAGCTCGTTGCTAGTAGCAAGTAGCAACTTGCTACACGCTGAAAATGGTACATTTGACTACACGCTCGGTACGTCCACTCCATTTTGATCGGGTAAAGGGCAGCATGCGAGCCCGCCCCCTACAAGTGCTGTTATACGGCTTTTCACTGAGCGTGCCGACAGATTTTCGATGCAAGTCAAAACTCTGTCTCGAGAGATCAGGAAGGTGGAAGCTTTTCCCAATGCCACTTTTCATCCCTTCAGAGATACTGTTTCCAATGCTTGTATGGTGGACGATTCTGTGAGAGTGTGTTTGTGCATTCATTGGTGGATGTTTATCCGACATTGATCTCAATTGTCTCGCCTTGTGGTTTGCCATGACTACCAGAGCTGTAGTCCAGTCCGCCTTGGTCGAGTCCTAGTCCAGATGGAGTCATTGATGAATCGAGTCCAAGTCAAGACCAAGACCGGGGGGGCGGGGGGGGCGGGGTTGAGGGGGTCGAGACCGAGTCAGAAGACGGCTTGACACCAAGTTGGATCGAGACCGAGTCGAGACCAAGACAGCAAAAGTTCAAGTCAATACCATACCAGAGAAATGTGCTATCCAACATCCAACATGTTGTGTGCCAACATTTATCTCACCTTGTGGTTTGCCACGACTACATGACCTGATCCAAAGCATCTGATGTCAGAGGTGGGATTTGAACCCACGCCTCCAGGGGAGACTGCGACCTGAACGCAGCGCCTTAGACCGCTCGGCCACCCTGACTCCAGTACAAGACATTCAGACAGATCCAAGAAGGCAACTGGTGCAAACTTTAATCGTGGCACCGTTGGCGCAGGTCAGCGGAGATGCATGTGCTGGCTAACGGTCAATTTTCTGCGGTCAATAATACCCTATAAGCTAGCATTGGTGGTCCAGTGGTAGGATTCTCGCCTGCCACGCGGGAGGCCCGGGTTCGATTCCCGGCCAATGCAGCAAGCTTTTCAACCTCAAGCCGAAGCCGCAGGTTAAACAAATGCAGCAACTTCCATGTTGTTTAGGTGATGCCCACCCTGTGAATGGATGCTTGTAGCAGCTGCTGCACACTTTCCTTGGTGTTTAATTCTGACTGGACACCTAAGGCATGCTGAGCTCTGTTATTTCTTCCATAACAGGACCGTTTAATGTGTTAGACTGCTGTTGCACATCTAGTCATATCACTCTACCCTCAACTAGTTCTCCCTGTCTGGTTGATTTCCAATCAAAGTAACTAGCAGCACCTTGTGCCGCACATATTTTACCAGCACAGACAAACACCGGGCTGAGTGAGGTTGGGTCTGTGGCAAATCTGGGAACCCGTCGGTTAAACAAAAGTAAACCTGTTTTTTTCCTAACTTCTGGGGGCAGGCTCGTTTCATGTCTGAATAAACGGAACTCAAGGGGCTCCGTCGGCAGCGGGGGGTAAAACCCTTCCTGCTCCCTGCAAGCTCTGCCATTGGCTCCAACCGACCGGCTCTGACCATTTATGGATCTCCTTTCCGGTCCCTGCGTGTCGCTCTCAAATCCCTCGGTCGCTATGAAACAACAACAACATCGCTAGCTCGTTGCAAGTAGCAACTTGCTACACGCTGAAAATGGTACATTTGACTACACGCTCGGTACGTCCACTCCATTTTGATCGGGTAAAGGGCAGCATGCGAGCCCGCCCCCTACAAGTGCTGTTATACGGCTTTTCACTGAGCGTGCCGACAGATTTTCGATGCAAGTCAAAACTCTGTCTCGAGAGATCAGGAAGGTGGAAGCTTTTCCCAATGCCACTTTTCATCCCTTCAGAGATACTGTTTCCAATGCTTGTATGGTGGACGATTCTGTGAGAGTGTGTTTGTGCATTCATTGGTGGATGTTTATCCGACATTGATCTCAATTGTCTCGCCTTGTGGTTTGCCATGACTACCAGAGCTGTAGTCCAGTCCGCCTTGGTCGAGTCCTAGTCCAGATGGAGTCATTGATGAATCGAGTCCAAGTCAAGACCAAGACCGGGGGGGCGGGGGGGGGCGGGGTTGAGGGGGTCGAGACCGAGTCAGAAGACGGCTTGACACCAAGTTGGATCGAGACCGAGTCGAGACCAAGACCGCAAAAGTTCAAGTCAATTTCGAGACCAATACCATACCAGAGAAATGTGCTATCCAACATCCAGTGCCAACATTTATCTCACCCTGTGGTTTGCCACGACTACATGACCTGATCCAAAGCATCTGATGTCAGAGGTGGGATTTGAACCCACGCCTCCAGGGGAGACTGCGACCTGAACGCAGCGCCTTAGACCGCTCGGCCACCCTGACTCCAGTACAAGACATTCAGACAGATCCAAGAAGGCAACTGGTGCAAACTTTAATCGTGGCACCGTTGGCGCAGGTCAGCGGAGATGCATGTGCTGGCTAACGGTCAATTTTCTGCGGTCAATAATACCCTATAAGCTAGCATTGGTGGTCCAGTGGTAGGATTCTCACCTGCCACGCGGGAGGCCCGGGTTCGATTCCCGGCCAATGCAGCAAGCTTTTCAACCTCAAGCCGAAGCCGCAGGTTAAACAAATGCAGCAACTTCCATGTTGTTTAGGTGATGCCCACCCTGTGAATGGATGCTTGTAGCAGCTGCTGCACACTTTCCTTGGTGTTTAATTCTGACTGGACACCTAAGGCATGCTGAGCTCTGTTATTTCTTCCATAACAGGACCGTTTAATGTGTTAGACTGCTGTTGCACATCTAGTCATATCACTCTGCCCTCAACTAGTTCTCCCTGTCTGGTTGATTTCCAATCAAAGTAACTAGCAGCACCTTGTGCCGCACATATTTTACCAGCACAGACAAACACCGGGCTGAGTGAGGTTGGGTCTGTGGCAAATCTGGGAACCCGTCGGTTAAACAAAAGTAAACCTGTTTTTTTCCTAACTTCTGGGGGCAGGCTCGTTTCATGTCTGAATAAACGGAACTCAAGGGGCTCCGTCGGCAGCGGGGGGTAAAACCCTTCCTGCTCCCTGCAAGCTCTGCCATTGGCTCCAACCGACCGGCTCTGACCATTTATGGATCTCCTTTCCGGTCCCTGCGTGTCGCTCTCAAATCCCTCGGTCGCTATGAAACAACAACAACATCGCTAGCTCGTTGCTAGTAGCAAGTAGCAACTTGCTACACGCTGAAAATGGTACATTTGACTACACGCTCGGTACGTCCACTCCATTTTGATCGGGTAAAGGGCAGCATGCGAGCCCGCCCCCTACAAGTGCTGTTATACGGCTTTTCACTGAGCGTGCCGACAGATTTTCGATGCAAGTCAAAACTCTGTCTCGAGAGATCAGGAAGGTGGAAGCTTTTCCCAATGCCACTTTTCATCCCTTCAGAGATACTGTTTCCAATGCTTGTATGGTGGACGATTCTGTGAGAGTGTGTTTGTGCATTCATTGGTGGATGTTTATCCGACATTGATCTCAATTGTCTCGCCTTGTGGTTTGCCATGACTACCAGAGCTGTAGTCCAGTCCGCCTTGGTCGAGTCCTAGTCCAGATGGAGTCATTGATGAATCGAGTCCAAGTCAAGACCAAGACCGGGGGGGCGGGGGGGGCGGGGTTGAGGGGGTCGAGACCGAGTCAGAAGACGGCTTGACACCAAGTTGGATCGAGACCGAGTCGAGACCAAGACCGCAAAAGTTCAAGTCAATTTCGAGACCAATACCATACCAGAGAAATGTGCTATCCAACATCCAACATGTTGTGTGCCAACATTTATCTCACCTTGTGGTTTGCCACGACTACATGACCTGATCCAAAGCATCTGATGTCAGAGGTGGGATTTGAACCCACGCCTCCAGGGGAGACTGCGACCTGAACGCAGCGCCTTAGACCGCTCGGCCACCCTGACTCCAGTACAAGACATTCAGACAGATCCAAGAAGGCAACTGGTGCAAACTTTAATCGTGGCACTGTTGGCGCAGGTCAGCGGAGATGCATGTGCTGGCTAACGGTCAATTTTCTGCGGTCAATAATACCCTATAAGCTAGCATTGGTGGTCCAGTGGTAGGATTCTCGCCTGCCACGCGGGAGGCCCGGGTTCGATTCCCGGCCAATGCAGCAAGCTTTTCAACCTCAAGCCGAAGCCGCAGGTTAAACAAATGCAGCAACTTCCATGTTGTTTAGGTGATGCCCACCCTGTGAATGGATGCTTGTAGCAGCTGCTGCACACTTTCCTTGGTGTTTAATTCTGACTGGACACCTAAGGCATGCTGAGCTCTGTTATTTCTTCCATAACAGGACCGTTTAATGTGTTAGACTGCTGTTGCACATCTAGTCATATCACTCTGCCCTCAACTAGTTCTCCCTGTCTGGTTGATTTCCAATCAAAGTAACTAGCAGCACCTTGTGCCGCACATATTTTACCAGCACAGACAAACACCGGGCTGAGTGAGGTTGGGACTGTGGCAAATCTGGGAACCCGTCGGTTAAACAAAAGTAAACCTGTTTTTTTCCTAACCTCTGGGGGCAGGCTCGTTTCATGTCTGAATAAACGGAACTCAAGGGGCTCCGTCGGCAGCGGGGGGTAAAACCCTTCCTGCTCCCTGCAAGCTCTGCCATTGGCTCCAACCGACCGGCTCTGACCATTTATGGATCTCCTTTCCGGTCCCTGCGTGTCGCTCTCAAATCCCTCGGTCGCTATGAAACAACAACAACATCGCTAGCTCGTTGCTAGTAGCAAGTAGCAACTTGCTACACGCTGAAAATGGTACATTTGACTACACGCTCGGTACGTCCACTCCATTTTGATCGGGTAAAGGGCAGCATGCGAGCCCGCCCCCTACAAGTGCTGTTATACGGCTTTTCACTGAGCGTGCCGACAGATTTTCGATGCAAGTCAAAACTCTGTCTCGAGAGATCAGGAAGGTGGAAGCTTTTCCCAATGCCACTTTTCATCCCTTCAGAGATACTGTTTCCAATGCTTGTATGGTGGACGATTCTGTGAGAGTGTGTTTGTGCATTCATTGGTGGATGTTTATCCGACATTGATCTCAATTGTCTCGCCTTGTGGTTTGCCATGACTACCAGAGCTGTAGTCCAGTCCGCCTTGGTCGAGTCCTAGTCCAGATGGAGTCATTGATGAATCGAGTCCAAGTCAAGACCAAGACCGGGGGGGCGGGGGGGGGCGGGGTTGAGGGGGTCGAGACCGAGTCAGAAGACGGCTTGACACCAAGTTGGATCGAGACCGAGTCGAGACCAAGACCGCAAAAGTTCAAGTCAATTTCGAGACCAATACCATACCAGAGAAATGTGCTATCCAACATCCAACATGTTGTGTGCCAACATTTATCTCACCTTGTGGTTTGCCACGACTACATGACCTGATCCAAAGCATCTGATGTCAGAGGTGGGATTTGAACCCACGCCTCCAGGGGAGACTGCGACCTGAACGCAGCGCCTTAGACCGCTCGGCCACCCTGACTCCAGTACAAGACATTCAGACAGATCCAAGAAGGCAACTGGTGCAAACTTTAATCGTGGCACCGTTGGCGCAGGTCAGCGGAGATGCATGTGCTGGCTAACGGTCAATTTTCTGCGGTCAATAATACCCTATAAGCTAGCATTGGTGGTCCAGTGGTAGGATTCTCACCTGCCACGCGGGAGGCCCGGGTTCGATTCCCGGCCAATGCAGCAAGCTTTTCAACCTCAAGCCGAAGCCGCAGGTTAAACAAATGCAGCAACTTCCATGTTGTTTAGGTGATGCCCACCCTGTGAATGGATGCTTGTAGCAGCTGCTGCACACTTTCCTTGGTGTTTAATTCTGACTGGACACCTAAGGCATGCTGAGCTCTGTTATTTCTTCCATAACAGGACCGTTTAATGTGTTAGACTGCTGTTGCACATCTAGTCATATCACTCTGCCCTCAACTAGTTCTCCCTGTCTGGTTGATTTCCAATCAAAGTAACTAGCAGCACCTTGTGCCGCACATATTTTACCAGCACAGACAAACACCGGGCTGAGTGAGGTTGGGTCTGTGGCAAATCTGGGAACCCGTCGGTTAAACAAAAGTAAACCTGTTTTTTTCCTAACTTCTTGGGGCAGGCTCGTTTCATGTCTGAATAAACGGAACTCAAGGGGCTCCGTCGGCAGCGGGGGGTAAAACCCTTCCTGCTCCCTGCAAGCTCTGCCATTGGCTCCAACCGACCGGCTCTGACCATTTATGGATCTCCTTTCCGGTCCCTGCGTGTCGCTCTCAAATCCCTCGGTCGCTATGAAACAACAACAACATCGCTAGCTCGTTGCTAGTAGCAAGTAGCAACTTGCTACACGCTGAAAATGGTACATTTGACTACACGCTCGGTACGTCCACTCCATTTTGATCGGGTAAAGGGCAGCATGCGAGCCCGCCCCCTACAAGTGTTATACGGCTTTTCACTGAGCGTGCCGACAGATTTTCGATGCAAGTCAAAACTCTGTCTCGAGAGATCAGGAAGGTGGAAGCTTTTCCCAATGCCACTTTTCATCCCTTCAGAGATACTGTTTCCAATGCTTGTATGGTGGACGATTCTGTGAGAGTGTGTTTGTGCATTCATTGGTGGATGTTTATCCGACATTGATCTCAATTGTCTCGCCTTGTGGTTTGCCATGACTACCAGAGCTGTAGTCCAGTCCGCCTTGGTCGAGTCCTAGTCCAGATGGAGTCATTGATGAATCGAGTCCAAGTCAAGACCAAGACCGGGGGGGCGGGGGGGGCGGGGGGGGCGGGGTTGAGGGGGTCGAGACCGAGTCAGAAGACGGCTTGACACCAAGTTGGATCGAGACCGAGTCGAGACCAAGACCGCAAAAGTTCAAGTCAATTTCGAGACCAATACCATACCAGAGAAATGTGCTATCCAACATCCAACATGTTGTGTGCCAACATTTATCTCACCTTGTGGTTTGCCACGACTACATGACCTGATCCAAAGCATCTGATGTCAGAGGTGGGATTTGAACCCACGCCTCCAGGGGAGACTGCGACCTGAACGCAGCGCCTTAGACCGCTCGGCCACCCTGACTCCAGTACAAGACATTCAGACAGATCCAAGAAGGCAACTGGTGCAAACTTTAATCGTGGCACCGTTGGCGCAGGTCAGCGGAGATGCATGTGCTGGCTAACGGTCAATTTTCTGCGGTCAATAATACCCTATAAGCTAGCATTGGTGGTCCAGTGGTAGGATTCTCGCCTGCCACGCGGGAGGCCCGGGTTCGATTCCCGGCCAATGCAGCAAGCTTTTCAACCTCAAGCCGAAGCCGCAGGTTAAACAAATGCAGCAACTTCTATGTTGTTTAGGTGATGCCCACCCTGTGAATGGATGCTTGTAGCAGCTGCTGCACACTTTCCTTGGTGTTTAATTCTGACTGGACACCTAAGGCATGCTGAGCTCTGTTATTTCTTCCATAACAGGACCGTTTAATGTGTTAGACTGCTGTTGCACATCTAGTCATATCACTCTGCCCTCAACTAGTTCTCCCTGTCTGGTTGATTTCCAATCAAAGTAACTAGCAGCACCTTGTGCCGCACATATTTTACCAGCACAGACAAACACCGGGCTGAGTGAGGTTGGGTCTGTGGCAAATCTGGGAACCCGTCGGTTAAACAAAAGTAAACCTGTTTTTTTCCTAACTTCTTGGGGCAGGCTCGTTTCATGTCTGAATAAACGGAACTCAAGGGGCTCCGTCGGCAGCGGGGGGTAAAACCCTTCCTGCTCCCTGCAAGCTCTGCCATTGGCTCCAACCGACCGGCTCTGACCATTTATGGATCTCCTTTCCGGTCCCTGCGTGTCGCTCTCAAATCCCTCGTTCGCTATGAAACAACAACAACATCGCTAGCTCGTTGCTAGTAGCAAGTAGCAACTTGCTACACGCTGAAAATGGTACATTTGACTACACGCTCGGTACGTCCACTCCATTTTGATCGGGTAAAGGGCAGCATGCGAGCCCGCCCCCTACAAGTGTTATACGGCTTTTCACTGAGCGTGCCGACAGATTTTCGATGCAAGTCAAAACTCTGTCTCGAGAGATCAGGAAGGTGGAAGCTTTTCCCAATGCCACTTTTCATCCCTTCAGAGATACTGTTTCCAATGCTTGTATGGTGGACGATTCTGTGAGAGTGTGTTTGTGCATTCATTGGTGGATGTTTATCCGACATTGATCTCAATTGTCTCGCCTTGTGGTTTGCCATGACTACCAGAGCTGTAGTCCAGTCCGCCTTGGTCGAGTCCTAGTCCAGATGGAGTCATTGATGAATCGAGTCCAAGTCAAGACCAAGACCGGGGGGGCGGGGGGGGCGGGGTTGAGGGGGTCGAGACCGAGTCAGAAGACGGCTTGACACCAAGTTGGATCGAGACCGAGTCGAGACCAAGACCGCAAAAGTTCAAGTCAATTTCGAGACCAATACCATACCAGAGAAATGTGCTATCCAACATCCAACATGTTGTGTGCCAACATTTATCTCACCTTGTGGTTTGCCACGACTACATGACCTGATCCAAAGCATCTGATGTCAGAGGTGGGATTTGAACCCACGCCTCCAGGGGAGACTGCGACCTGAACGCAGCGCCTTAGACCGCTCGGCCACCCTGACTCCAGTACAAGACATTCAGACAGATCCAAGAAGGCAACTGGTGCAAACTTTAATCGTGGCACCGTTGGCGCAGGTCAGCGGAGATGCATGTGCTGGCTAACGGTCAATTTTCTGCGGTCAATAATACCCTATAAGCTAGCATTGGTGGTCCAGTGGTAGGATTCTCGCCTGCCACGCGGGAGGCCCGGGTTCGATTCCCGGCCAATGCAGCAAGCTTTTCAACCTCAAGCCGAAGCCGCAGGTTAAACAAATGCAGCAACTTCCATGTTGTTTAGGTGATGCCCACCCTGTGAATGGATGCTTGTAGCAGCTGCTGCACACTTTCCTTGGTGTTTAATTCTGACTGGACACCTAAGGCATGCTGAGCTCTGTTATTTCTTCCATAACAGGACCGTTTAATGTGTTAGACTGCTGTTGCACATCTAGTCATATCACTCTGCCCTCAACTAGTTCTCCCTGTCTGGTTGATTTCCAATCAAAGTAACTAGCAGCACCTTGTGCCGCACATATTTTACCAGCACAGACAAACACCGGGCTGAGTGAGGTTGGGTCTGTGGCAAATCTGGGAACCCGTCGGTTAAACAAAAGTAAACCTGTTTTTTTCCTAACTTCTGGGGGCAGGCTCGTTTCATGTCTGAATAAACGGAACTCAAGGGGCTCCGTCGGCAGCGGGGGGTAAAACCCTTCCTGCTCCCTGCAAGCTCTGCCATTGGCTCCAACCGACCGGCTCTGACCATTTATGGATCTCCTTTCCGGTCCCTGCGTGTCGCTCTCAAATCCCTCGGTCGCTATGAAACAACAACAACATCGCTAGCTCGTTGCTAGTAGCAAGTAGCAACTTGCTACACGCTGAAAATGGTACATTTGACTACACGCTCGGTACGTCCACTCCATTTTGATCGGGTAAAGGGCAGCATGCGAGCCCGCCCCCTACAAGTGCTGTTATACGGCTTTTCACTGAGCGTGCCGACAGATTTTCGATGCAAGTCAAAACTCTGTCTCGAGAGATCAGGAAGGTGGAAGCTTTTCCCAATGCCACTTTTCATCCCTTCAGAGATACTGTTTCCAATGCTTGTATGGTGGACGATTCTGTGATAGTGTGTTTGTGCATTCATTGGTGGATGTTTATCCGACATTGATCTCAATTGTCTCGCCTTGTGGTTTGCCATGACTACCAGAGCTGTAGTCCAGTCCGCCTTGGTCGAGTCCTAGTCCAGATGGAGTCATTGATGAATCGAGTCCAAGTCAAGACCAAGACCGGGGGGGCGGGGGGGGCGGGGTTGAGGGGGTCGAGACCGAGTCAGAAGACGGCTTGACACCAAGTTGGATCGAGACCGAGTCGAGACCAAGACAGCAAAAGTTCAAGTCAATACCATACCAGAGAAATGTGCTATCCAACATCCAACATGTTGTGTGCCAACATTTATCTCACCTTGTGGTTTGCCACGACTACATGACCTGATCCAAAGCATCTGATGTCAGAGGTGGGATTTGAACCCACGCCTCCAGGGGAGACTGCGACCTGAACGCAGCGCCTTAGACCGCTCGGCCACCCTGACTCCAGTACAAGACATTCAGACAGATCCAAGAAGGCAACTGGTGCAAACTTTAATCGTGGCACCGTTGGCGCAGGTCAGCGGAGATGCATGTGCTGGCTAACGGTCAATTTTCTGCGGTCAATAATACCCTATAAGCTAGCATTGGTGGTCCAGTGGTAGGATTCTCGCCTGCCACGCGGGAGGCCCGGGTTCGATTCCCGGCCAATGCAGCAAGCTTTTCAACCTCAAGCCGAAGCCGCAGGTTAAACAAATGCAGCAACTTCCATGTTGTTTAGGTGATGCCCACCCTGTGAATGGATGCTTGTAGCAGCTGCTGCACACTTTCCTTGGTGTTTAATTCTGACTGGACACCTAAGGCATGCTGAGCTCTGTTATTTCTTCCATAACAGGACCGTTTAATGTGTTAGACTGCTGTTGCACATCTAGTCATATCACTCTACCCTCAACTAGTTCTCCCTGTCTGGTTGATTTCCAATCAAAGTAACTAGCAGCACCTTGTGCCGCACATATTTTACCAGCACAGACAAACACCGGGCTGAGTGAGGTTGGGTCTGTGGCAAATCTGGGAACCCGTCGGTTAAACAAAAGTAAACCTGTTTTTTTCCTAACTTCTGGGGGCAGGCTCGTTTCATGTCTGAATAAACGGAACTCAAGGGGCTCCGTCGGCAGCGGGGGGTAAAACCCTTCCTGCTCCCTGCAAGCTCTGCCATTGGCTCCAACCGACCGGCTCTGACCATTTATGGATCTCCTTTCCGGTCCCTGCGTGTCGCTCTCAAATCCCTCGGTCGCTATGAAACAACAACAACATCGCTAGCTCGTTGCTAGTAGCAAGTAGCAACTTGCTACACGCTGAAAATGGTACATTTGACTACACGCTCGGTACGTCCACTCCATTTTGATCGGGTAAAGGGCAGCATGCGAGCCCGCCCCCTACAAGTGCTGTTATACGGCTTTTCACTGAGCGTGCCGACAGATTTTCGATGCAAGTCAAAACTCTGTCTCGAGAGATCAGGAAGGTGGAAGCTTTTCCCAATGCCACTTTTCATCCCTTCAGAGATACTGTTTCCAATGCTTGTATGGTGGACGATTCTGTGAGAGTGTGTTTGTGCATTCATTGGTGGATGTTTATCCGACATTGATCTCAATTGTCTCGCCTTGTGGTTTGCCATGACTACCAGAGCTGTAGTCCAGTCCGCCTTGGTCGAGTCCTAGTCCAGATGGAGTCATTGATGAATCGAGTCCAAGTCAAGACCAAGACCGGGGGGGCGGGGGGGGCGGGGTTGAGGGGGTCGAGACCGAGTCAGAAGACGGCTTGACACCAAGTTGGATCGAGACCGAGTCGAGACCAAGACCGCAAAAGTTCAAGTCAATTTCGAGACCAATACCATACCAGAGAAATGTGCTATCCAACATCCAACATGTTGTGTGCCAACATTTATCTCACCCTGTGGTTTGCCACGACTACATGACCTGATCCAAAGCATCTGATGTCAGAGGTGGGATTTGAACCCACGCCTCCAGGGGAGACTGCGACCTGAACGCCAGCTGCCGCCTGCTCGGCCGTTCAACATTTCAACATTGTTCAACATTCAGCCAATAGCAGCTTCTCGTTTTCAACATTCTCAACATTTGTGGCCAATCAACATGGCGAATTCTCAACATTTTCAACATTTGTGGCCAATCAGCTTCCCCCCTTCAACATTGCGAAGGTGTGTTCTTCGAACACCTTGACTAATCACGGAGGAGCTACGGCTCAGCATTTGGACGAATCAAATGTTGGAGCGACACTGACAGGCACGCCTTTTCCGAGAGAAATCGTCTTTTTCCGCCAGGAATCATATCGTGTGTTACAGCGAAACGGTGAGTAACTAAAACTTTTACGAAGTTTCGTCGTCTCTTAATTCATGTTTAAGGTAAACTAGCTTCTCTGATTGTAGTGTTAGCTTAACGTAAACTAGCTGTCTGTTAGCCCAGTGATTCCCAACCAGGGGTACGTAACGTGTACCCTAGGGGTACTTGAGCAGCTTGCAGGGGGTACTTGGAAAGATTTGGGATTACAATTTATTTCCAAAATGATGGAAATCATTTCAAGTCATTTCATAAGCCCGTTGTTAAAATGGCATGTAGTTTCCCCCGACAAGTGTCACTTGTTACATTAGACCTACTGATACTGAAAATGGATCAAAACATGGAGTTGCTGTCGCTCCAGATTCAGGTTCAGGGGAGCGAGCCCCTGGTGAGAGAGACAAAGGAGGACAAAGGAGGCCACTGGCAGTTCAGTGAAAATTCGATTTTGTATTGATTTACTTGTATGTCTGCATATTACACTAAAAATTATACAACAAATGTAGGAGCATCATCAGGCATGAGTGAGGGGCTACTATATATATATATATATATATATATATATATATATATATATATATATAGGGGGTAGGCTACATGAGACAAAAAAGGTTGGGAACCACTGTGTTAGCCTACAGTATTAAGTACCAGCGAAGTACCAGCGTTTCTCCTCCCCTCCCCCCCCCCGACGGAGAACGGGAATGTCTCCTGTTTCATTGGGAGCAACACTGCTGAGTTATTTACTGTACTTAATATGACCAAAAATTCAAAGAATACCCTGAGAAGGTACAACTACCTCTCTAATTCAGGATATTTTTCACCACACACTGTAGGAACATGTGTTTATAAAGGAAATCTGATTAATTCATGAGCTATGTTGCAAACATGATTGATACAGTTGATCTGAAATTAAATGAGTAAAAAGAGATGGATAAACTGCATACCCTATTCCACATTTTGTTGCATATGATTACTACAGTTATTAAAAAAAAATCCAGTTTGTCTGATGCAGTAAACTTAATCTGTGTTTGACATAGGACATTTGAGGACGTCATCTTGGGGTTTGGAAGACAATCACCGGTAATAACATAATTGACAGATTAATCAATGATGAAAATAATCATTAGTTGTAGCCCTAATTACAATATTACAGGGCTGATGGTCTGCCTTTCATGTTCCAGCATGTCTGTTGTTTTTATGCATTTATGTCACCAAAGGCGATGTCTTCAAAACCGAAAACACACAAGGCTCTGGCAGACTCCGATTGGATCGCCCGCCTGAGGAAATTTGCCACTACTGGGACGTGGCCTTCAAATGAAGGAAACAGGCCAGCACCCAAACAAAAAAAGTGGCATGAGCTATATCAAAGGGTATGATACTTGGCAAATTATACTTATTTTACTTACTCTTACAATACATGTGTGCTCATAAGACAAAGATCCTGGTCCTATAAGGTAGTAAACATGTCTTAAGCTCAGCTAATAATGTAATGTGCACAGTTACTACTCAGACAGCAATGATTTAATCCATGCTCTATACATTTTATTTATAGATTGATAAATGTCCATTGACCAGACGTGGACAGACCGCCTTGTTTGGTCAACCAAAGTGTGTCTGTGGATTCCACACTGAGAAGGTAATGATAGATAGATAGATAGATAGATAGAGTACTTTATTTATTTATGCTCTGATGGGTTCACAGAGCACATCCCATTGTGTTGCCTCAAAGCACCCCTGTAGAGCCTCGTTTGTCTCTTGTGAGTGGAGGTGAGAAAAGCCAGGTTGTGATCTGATCTGATCTGCCGAGGGGGGGAAGTGCAGTGGAGCTATACGCATCCTTTACATTTGCATATAAAAGATCCAGTGTTTTCTTTTCTCTGGTGGGGCAATTAACATACTGCTTAAAGTTAGGTAGTGTACTAGAGAGATTTGTGTGATCTAAATCTCACAAAATCATTATAAGTGCAAGTTGGCAAATAAATGCACTGTACTGTGTGTTTAAGCGTGCGCACGTGCATGCTCATCAGTGCACAAATTAATTGGTGATGTTTCAATTGTAGGCTGCTGCGGCGGGTCCAGGTGCTGGCACTGTGAGGCCACAGACTGTTGCGGTGCCACAGACTGTTGCGGTGCCACAGACTGTTGCGGTGCCTACTGTTGCAGGGCAGACTGGCATGGGACACCAGACAGATGCGGGACACCAGACCGGCGTGAGACAGCATACTGGGCAGGCTGCTACTAGCCCATCACTGAATTTATCAATGGTAATTACACAGTTATTTACACACACACACACACTCCATTGACCATGAATATTTGACATTTCGTTCCCTAAATTTACATCATGGCCAATTCATTTCATGATCATTTGCTTTATTAACTTACAGTTTACCAAGCCAAGATTCGGAGGGGCTCATGGTGCAGCAGCCAAGCCAAATTTAAATGTGGCCAGAAGAGTACATCCGGTAAGGATCTGATTTTATTGTTTTATTTGGTTATTTACATACTACTTCTAGACACAAGTCATACATGAGAGTGTCACTTCTCCCGCCAGGATTGCTGTGGTGTGTGCCTCTGCGTCAATGAGTAATTTAACTTTTAGTTTTAGATACGGGTCACACTGGTCAAGTTGACACTCAATTATGTTTATCTCTTTACAAACCAATTAGTGATGTATCTACTTTGTAATGGCACAATAGGGCACCATCCCGGCACCCGCAGCGCAGCCAGCCTCAGCTGCCACCATCCCGGCACCCGCAGTGCAGCCAGCCTCAGCTGCCACCATCCCGGCACCCGCAGTGCAGCCAGCCTCAGCTGCCACCATCCCGGCACCCGCAGTGCAGCCAGCCTCAGTTGCCATCATCCAGGCACCCGCAGTGCAGCCAGCCTCAGCTGACCTTCCAGTGCTGCTGCCCCGTTTGTGGGCAGAGAACATTCCTCAGGAGGACCACAAATGGCTGGCGGCAGCGCTGTTCAAAGTCGGGAAGTCAGGCAAGCCGGAGCTGCGGGACCCCCTGCGGCTCTGGTACCATCCGCCACGACCTGCCAGCATCCCCTGCCAGCCACCGACACCTGGCCGTTACTTTGTGCATGACCTGCTCCTCTGGATGCCCTACAAACTGTGGAGGGTGAGGTTCAGCTGCATCAACCCAGATTGTGGGCAGAATCAGCTCACAGGAGCGGGTCTGCACAAGAGGGCGCGGCAGGTGTTAGACCTGGACAGGGTTTACCTTATGGTGACTGAGACCCTGGCCTGCTCCAAATGCAAAGCATCCTATGTGTCCTGGAGCCAGGCATTGCTGCAGCAGCTGGATTTGGCCCACAGGCTGGAGTTTGGGGTCATCCTGACCCAGAAGTGAGTAGTGTTTCTTTTCTTTCTTGCCTTGTATTATGTGTAAGGAAAAACAAGGGTGTGGCATAAGAAAAGCTCAGTAGGCCAAATATATAATAAGGAAGAAAAAAGGAGCTTACTTGGATGTTTATAGAGAAAATTTAATCACAAAGTTAAGTACATCTGCACTGAAACAGTTGAAACAATGTACATCTTCAATAGAACGGGCACACAACATTATGTGTAACATTTTTACTGATATGCTGTGTTTATCTTTGACCAAGGTTTGCCTGTGATATCCGGGTGATCCGGCTTCTGCGGGAAAGGGGCTTGGGTAACAGCCCAACACGCCTTCTGAAACAATTGAAGGAGGGCCACTCTGAGGAATGGCTGCGACGCGTGGCACGGTACACCACAGAGTGTATGGCCTTCCTCCAGAGGCCTGGGCTGTTACCCATCCCCTTCGCTGAGCCTCCAGGGGTCGGTGTGGTGCCCAGCTGCAGGTGGCTCCTGTCAGTATATAGCCAGGACATACTGACAAGACTGGATGATATTCAGGCAAATATTACCTCCACCTACGGCACAATCCTGAAATTGGACTCCACCAAAAAGGTGAAGTAATGTCTATTTTCTGTAAAATAGCAGCTTGGTTACTGAAATGAACTGGTAATCAGTTTTTCATTGAGACATTTATTGAGTGGCTCTTTTGTGTGTTTCAGATCACCAAGAAGCTGGCCGGGACAGCCAAGGGGACGGCACTCTGGCTCTCATCCGTGGGGAACCAGTCGGGAGAAATCCTCAACAGCGTGCTCACCGCTCAGGAGGGAGCTGGGTTGGACAGGATGGCTGATGGCCTGATTAGGAGGTACCAGCTGGCTGGCGTGGATCCCCCTGTTGCCTTTTATGTGGACTGTGGGTGCTGTGCTGAGGCAGACAGGACCACAAAGCTGGAAGCCAGGTTCAGCGGGTGGCCAGACCTCATTGTCAGGCTGGACATCTGGCATTTTATGCGGCGGCTGGCCATAGCATGCACAACAGATGCCCATCAGCTGTACCCGTTTTATATGTCACGCCTTTCGGCATGCATATTTGAATGGGATGCAGCTGATTTGGCACTGCTGCGCCAAGCTAAAACACAGCAGCTTCAGTCCCTGGGCCTGCCTGTCGTTGCTGTGGACACCCACATCAAAAAGGATGAGCTGGCTCTCCACTGCCGGCGGAGGACACGGGGTGAGGCGCTGACAGTCCAGCTGTTGGAGGAGCTGTTTCGCTCCCTCATGGGAAGCCAAGGAAACGACTCCCTTGGAGTACCCCTGTTTGACCGTGAGAGAATGGCGGCTGTCTGGCGGGTCCAGAGGAAGCATGTCAAATGCATCCAAGACCCCCCAGCAGTGGCTCTCTACACGAAAACGGGGGAGCTAACCAAGGGAGGTGTTCGTCTCCCAGTGCTCAGGTGTGCCAGAGGCTCCACATCATTGGAGTCATTTCATCTCCATCTGCACCGATTTATTCCAGGTTTGTGTTTGTCAGAAATGTTGGTTCATGTGTTGTGTGGCCGAAAAATGTTTCACAGTGTGATGACACGTATATCATTGTAATTCCAGGGACCAGTGCCAACAGCCTCAACTTCCAAATTTACCTGCTGGAGGGGCTGCACAGGTGGAACCAGGACCGTCGTGTCGCTGCCCTGGCTGGTGATGATTCCCATTTGCGCAGCTACTCAGGAGACCTGCTGCATTGTGTCAATGTGAATTACCTGAGGCTGTTCGGCAGAAAGCTGGCGCCAGAGTACTGTCCACCCTCCCGTTACACAGGTAAAAAAATATATAAAGAAATTGTTAAGCAGATTTCAGTATTTCTTGGGAACTTGTGTGCAATCATGCACCTACGATTGCTTTACATCAGTATATAATGTGTCAAACGAAACCTTTGAGACTGCAAATTGTGTCTTATCTGGGAAATGTTAGGCTGTCATATTGCATGTCATTGCAAAAATGTTGCTTGGAGGTTTTAGGTATTCCATCCACCATTGGTCCTAACTCATCTTTTCATGTTTCAGGTGAGCTCATAGGGGTGCAGTATCTGCTACAGCAGACGGGCCAGGCACTGCAGGACATGAACCCTGATTCAGAGTTGACTGCAGAGCTTCTGGAACAGCATGAAGTGGAGGATGAGATGGAGGAAGATGAGGGCTTCATTGATCTCTCAGATCCAACTGTGACGGTCTGCACATCGTTGGACAGCAACAGCAGCTCCACCCAGGCACCCCCACCATCCAGCAGCTCCACCCACACACCTGCACCATCCAGCCGCTCCACCCAGGCACCCCCACCATCCAGCAGCTCCACCCACACACCTGCACCATCCAGCCGCTCCACCCAGGCACCCCCACCATCCAGCAGCTCCACCCACACACCTGCACCATCCAGCCGCTCCACCCAGGCACCCCCACCATCCAGCAGCTCCACCCACACACCTGCACCATCCAGCCGCTCCACCCAGGCACCCCCACCATCCAGCAGCTCCACCCACACACCTGCACCATCCAGCCGCTCCACCCAGGCACCCCCACCATCCAGCAGCTCCACCCACACACCTGCACCATCCAGCCGCTCCACCCAGGCATCCCCACCATCCAGCAGCTCCACCCATGCACCCCCACCATCCAGCAGCTCCACCCAGGCACCCAGCAGCTCCACCGAGGCACCCGGCTCCCCTCAGATTTCCTGCTGGTCAGGAGTTGATGATGACATTGAGGATGAAGCCATGGTAAGCAACATTGTGGTTGTTTTAGAATGTGCAGGCATATAGAAATAAATCATATCTCATTAAATCAACTGCATCAATTTCACATATTTTATTTAACCATCAGCATCAATAAAATTCTGCACAAACTAGAGAAAATGTTAAATTGCTATTTTCTGTTTATTAATTTTCACAGGCTGTTGATGAGCAGAATATGCCCGGATTTAACCACGTGGACAGGCTTGCTGAGTACCTGGTAGAGCTGCGGCATCAGTCATCCATCTTCCTCACCAACCAGCAGGCAAACAGGGTGACTGAACTGTGGGAGATGCTGGATGCAGTGGACAGGGAGCGGGTGGTGTATGAAGCGCGGCACCAGGACAGACTGTTGAGTGGGCGCTTCAGGACACCGAAAAGGCCCTCAACCACACCTGGTGTTGAGAGCACTACCCGCTGCTTGTTAGGTGCAGCCAGTGTACCTGCCCAGTGGCCGGATTGCTGCCGGCTGGTGGAGACCATCTTCATCCGCCTCTGCACCCTTTTCCCAGCCCCGAAGAAAAAGGGTAAGGGTACAGTCTCTCGATGGTCCCTCATACTTGGCGAGTATCGGAAGATTCGGCAGTTGGTGCTCAGCAATGCAATAGTGATGCAGGGCACCAACCTCCAGCTGGTTGAGGTCAACCAAAACACCCTCATCCAGTGGCACAACGGTCGCCAGAAGAAGCAGGAGCTGGCTGTGCTTCTCCAGGGCATCCAGCAGCAAGCCATCCCCGAGGCTGAAGATCCTCTTCCAGAGGCCCGAGCCCTCCCTGCTACACCCATGCCACCACACCAGGAGCATCAGTACCGGCTCCCGGTGAGTACGGCAGGGCAGGCTAGACAGAGGAAAACACGGGCTATCATGCCTAAAGGGCCCGTGGCACCAGCAGCCCCCCCGGCAGCTGCAACGACCGCAGCACCCACATTATCTGTCCCCTCAGCAACCCCTGTACCACCAGTCTCCATCCTCACCGGCAGAACACCACAAGGGCAAACTGTTTATTATCAATTTGTCCTTCCTGCTGCTGACCTGCAGGGCACCAACCCAACTGCTGCACCCACTGATGCAGTGGGAGCTGGTGGTGCCCATGTGAAAAGGCCATACAGGCGCACTGTGCAGGCCAATACCTGCAAAAAGTGTGGCCAATTTCGCACTGCAGAAACTGGCCACAGCCATTATCGTGGCAGAGTTTTCTGCCCACAAGTGGAAACTCTGCCAAAAGGTCAGTGGTTGGAGGAGCAGAGGAATAAACATTTGAATGATGAAAAATAGCAGAAGCTCACAGACAAAAAGAGAGGCTTGAATGTGTGAATACCTCTCAATTGTGTTGTGTTAGCCTCTTGCCTTCTCTCACAGAGCACAGCAAAAAATATAGTGTAAATTCAAGCACTTTCAAGGACCCATGTCTATTTTCACAAACGTTTAAGGCCTTGAATTTTATTTTTCAAATTCACAAACTTTCAAAGATTTCAAGGACCAGTGGGAACCCTGTATTCATCTTAAAGACTTGTACTCCTCCAGAGTCAAAACAAGGGCAGGACAGATCATCACTGACCCATCTCACCCTGGCCACGACCTGTTTGAACTCCTCCCCTCGGGCAGGCGCTTCAGAGCTCTGCACGCCAAAACCAATAGACGCAAAAACAATTTTCTACCCACAGGCCATCACTCTGTTGAACACCAAAACCACCTAAACCAGCCACTCACTTAATTTATATTCACTGTATTCACTGTCAACTCTAGCCTTGTTCACATTGAACGGCAATGGCATACAACTCATTTTACTGTACACATTTATTGAACATTCCCTTATATATTCATATTTAAAATGCAATCCCTGATAAGCCTTGTTTACAATACTATGTACCATTGTTGCACTACTGTACATGCCCTTATATATTCATATTTAAAATGCAATCCCTGATAAGCCTTGTTTACAATACTATGTACCGTTGTTGCACTACTGTACATGCCCTTATATATTCATATTTAAAATGCAATCCCTGATAAGCCTTGTTTACAATACTATGTACCGTTGTAGCACTACTGTACATGCCCTTATATATTCATATTTAAAATGCAATCCCTGATAAGCCTTGTTTACAATACTATGTACCGTTGTAGCACTACTGTACATGCCCTTATATATTCATATTTAAAATGCAATCCCTGATAAGCCTTGTTTACAATACTATGTACCGTTGTTGCACTACTGTACATGCCCTTATATATTCATATTTAAAATGCAATCGCTGATAAGCCTTGTTTACAATACTATCTAGCGTTGTTGCACTACTGTACATTCCTATAAGCCTTGTAACGTTGTAGCGTTGTTGCACACTTACCATACACTTTGACTCTACACTCTGTTGAACACCAAAACCACCTAAACCAGCCACTCACTTAATTTATATTCACTGTATTCACTGTCAACTCTAGCCTTGTTCACATTGAACGGCATACAACTCATTTTACTGTACAGATTTATTGTACATTCCCTTATATATTCATATTTAAAATGCAATCCCTGATAAGCCTTGTTTACAATACTATGGACCGTTGTAGCACTACTGTACATTCCCTTATATATTCATATTTAAAATGCAATCCCTGATAAGCCTTGTTTACAATACTATGTACCGTTGTTGCACTACTGTACATGCCCTTATTTTTTCATATTTAAAATGCAATCCCTGTATAAGCCTTGTTTACAAACCTATGTAGCGTTGTTGCACTACTGTACATTCCTATAAGCCTTGTAATGTTGTAGCGTTGTTGCACACTTACCATACACTTTGACTCTACACTCCCTCATATATTCATATTTAAAAATAGCCACTTTACTACATTATATAGCACAGTCACCACTTTATATATAGCAGTCACTGTAAATTTGTTTTGCTTATGTCTAACAAAGTATTCCTGCCTTGATCGCCTTCACTATGTGTGTAACCTTCTTTCTCCTTTTTCTCTGTATGTGTGTACTTGTGTACTCTGTGTGTACTTGAGAGCAAAGCTAACTGGAGCTTTGCGTTTTTAACCTTCATATGTTTTTTTTTACAAATTATTTTGGTTTATTTTCTTCTCTTGTGCATGTCTGGAAAGAGGTTAATAAATTGAAATTGTGTTAAACAAAGGTGCTTGTGGATGTTTCCATTCACTTTTGCTTTAAACAGAATAATTACAATTGTGATAATAATACAGTAATGGGGGGGGGGGGCTCTGATAACACTTTATTTATTTATTGAGTTCATTTTACCCAATTAATAAACTTGATAGTTGAAAATGCAAGAAATTACACATATACAAACAAAGAGCATTTTTTATTACATTTTCTATTTATTTTATCTTTGGTGTATGACAGTACAGCAATTCACTCTGAGACATTCCTTGTTGCTTACAATACATGTGACATCAAAAACATATAAAAATAAAAAAAACAATACCCATTAGGTCAGTAACATGCACATGAACATAAAGGGACATATAATGACATAACTAGGAAGAATATCTGTTATTTAATTCAAATCAACCCACCCTCCCATCCAAAATGCATGCAGAGGCAATACTGTCTGTGTCCACTAGGCCGCAGCACTTGCACTCGCACACACGCAAGTTCGAATCCAGTCCGGAGTGACAGTTGTATCAAAGTTTTTTTTTTATTGTGTTTTGGAAGCAAACGATGCATTTATCAGAAAGATATGATCTGAAAGACTCCCAATTTTTCCTCTTTTTCTTTCTTTTTCCTCCCCCTCTCTCCCCTCCTTCTTTTTCCTTCTCCCCCCTTCTTCCCCCTTCTCCCCCACCTTACCTGGCCGAATGTCCCCCAGCTTGAACGCAGCGCCTTAGACCGCTCGGCCACCCTGACTCCAGTACAAGACATTCAGACAGATCCAAGAAGGCAACTGGTGCAAACTTTAATCGTGGCACCGTTGGCGCAGGTCAGCGGAGATGCATGTGCTGGCTAACGGTCAATTTTCTGCGGTCAATAATACCCTATAAGCTAGCATTGGTGGTCCAGTGGTAGGATTCTCGCCTGCCACGCGGGAGGCCAGGGTTCGATTCCCGGCCAATGCAGCAAGCTTTTCAACCTCAAGCCGAAGCCGCAGGTTAAACAAATGCAGCAACTTCCATGTTGTTTAGGTGATGCCCACCCTGTGAATGGATGCTTGTAGCAGCTGCTGCACACTTTCCTTGGTGTTTAATTCTGACTGGACACCTAAGGCATGCTGAGCTCTGTTATTTCTTCCATAACAGGACCGTTTAATGTGTTAGACTGCTGTTGCACATCTAGTCATATCACTCTGCCCTCAACTAGTTCTCCCTGTCTGGTTGATTTCCAATCAAAGTAACTAGCAGCACCTTGTGCCGCACATATTTTACCAGCACAGACAAACACCGGGCTGAGTGAGGTTGGGACTGTGGCAAATCTGGGAACCCGTCGGTTAAACAAAAGTAAACCTGTTTTTTTCCTAACTTCTGGGGGCAGGCTCGTTTCATGTCTGAATAAACGGAACTCAAGGGGCTCCGTCGGCAGCGGGGGGTAAAACCCTTCCTGCTCCCTGCAAGCTCTGCCATTGGCTCCAACCGACCGGCTCTGACCATTTATGGATCTCCTTTCCGGTCCCTGCGTGTCGCTCTCAAATCCCTCGGTCGCTATGAAACAACAACAACATCGCTAGCTCGTTGCTAGTAGCAAGTAGCAACTTGCTACACGCTGAAAATGGTACATTTGACTACACGCTCGGTACGTCCACTCCATTTTGATCGGGTAAAGGGCAGCATGCGAGCCCGCCCCCTACAAGTGCTGTTATACGGCTTTTCACTGAGCGTGCCGACAGATTTTCGATGCAAGTCAAAACTCTGTCTCGAGAGATCAGGAAGGTGGAAGCTTTTCCCAATGCCACTTTTCATCCCTTCAGAGATACTGTTTCCAATGCTTGTATGGTGGACGATTCTGTGAGAGTGTGTTTGTGCATTCATTGGTGGATGTTTATCCGACATTGATCTCAATTGTCTCGCCTTGTGGTTTGCCATGACTACCAGAGCTGTAGTCCAGTCCGCCTTGGTCGAGTCCTAGTCCAGATGGAGTCATTGATGAATCGAGTCCAAGTCAAGACCAAGACCGGGGGGGCGGGGTTGAGGGGGTCGAGACCGAGTCAGAAGACGGCTTGACACCAAGTTGGATCGAGACCGAGTCGAGACCAAGACCGCAAAAGTTCAAGTCAATTTCGAGACCAATACCATACCAGAGAAATGTGCTATCCAACATCCAACATGTTGTGTGCCAACATTTATCTCACCTTGTGGTTTGCCACGACTACATGACCTGATCCAAAGCATCTGATGTCAGAGGTGGGATTTGAACCCACGCCTCCAGGGGAGACTGCGACCTGAACGCAGCGCCTTAGACCGCTCGGCCACCCTGACTCCAGTACAAGACATTCAGACAGATCCAAGAAGGCAACTGGTGCAAACTTTAATCGTGGCACCGTTGGCGAAGGTCAGCGGAGATGCATGTGCTGGCTAACGGTCAATTTTCTGCGGTCAATAATACCCTATAAGCTAGCATTGGTGGTCCAGTGGTAGGATTCTCGCCTGCCACGCGGGAGGCCCGGGTTCGATTCCCGGCCAATGCAGCAAGCTTTTCAACCTCAAGCCGAAGCCGCAGGTTAAACAAATGCAGCAACTTCCATGTTGTTTAGGTGATGCCCACCCTGTGAATGGATGCTTGTAGCAGCTGCTGCACACTTTCCTTGGTGTTTAATTCTGACTGGACACCTAAGGCATGCTGAGCTCTGTTATTTCTTCCATAACAGGACCGTTTAATGTGTTAGACTGCTGTTGCACATCTAGTCATATCACTCTACCCTCAACTAGTTCTCCCTGTCTGGTTGATTTCCAATCAAAGTAACTAGCAGCACCTTGTGCCGCACATATTTTACCAGCACAGACAAACACCGGGCTGAGTGAGGTTGGGTCTGTGGCAAATCTGGGAACCCGTCGGTTAAACAAAAGTAAACCTGTTTTTTTCCTAACTTCTGGGGGCAGGCTCGTTTCATGTCTGAATAAACGGAACTCAAGGGGCTCCGTCGGCAGCGGGGGGTAAAACCCTTCCTGCTCCCTGCAAGCTCTGCCATTGGCTCCAACCGACCGGCTCTGACCATTTATGGATCTCCTTTCCGGTCCCTGCGTGTCGCTCTCAAATCCCTCGGTCGCTATGAAACAACAACAACATCGCTAGCTCGTTGCTAGTAGCAAGTAGCAACTTGCTACACGCTGAAAATGGTACATTTGACTACACGCTCGGTACGTCCACTCCATTTTGATCGGGTAAAGGGCAGCATGCGAGCCCGCCCCCTACAAGTGCTGTTATACGGCTTTTCACTGAGCGTGCCGACAGATTTTCGATGCAAGTCAAAACTCTGTCTCGAGAGATCAGGAAGGTGGAAGCTTTTCCCAATGCCACTTTTCATCCCTTCAGAGATACTGTTTCCAATGCTTGTATGGTGGACGATTCTGTGAGAGTGTGTTTGTGCATTCATTGGTGGATGTTTATCCGACATTGATCTCAATTGTCTCGCCTTGTGGTTTGCCATGACTACCAGAGCTGTAGTCCAGTCCGCCTTGGTCGAGTCCTAGTCCAGATGGAGTCATTGATGAATCGAGTCCAAGTCAAGACCAAGACCGGGGGGGCGGGGGGGGCGGGGTTGAGGGGGTCGAGACCGAGTCAGAAGACGGCTTGACACCAAGTTGGATCGAGACCGAGTCCGCAAAAGTTCAAGTCAATTTCGAGACCAATACCATACCAGAGAAATGTGCTATCCAACATCCAACATGTTGTGTGCCAACATTTATCTCACCCTGTGGTTTGCCACGACTACATGACCTGATCCAAAGCATCTGATGTCAGAGGTGGGATTTGAACCCACGCCTCCAGGGGAGACTGCGACCTGAACGCAGCGCCTTAGACCGCTCGGCCACCCTGACTCCAGTACAAGACATTCAGACAGATCCAAGAAGGCAACTGGTGCAAACTTTAATCGTGGCACCGTTGGCGCAGGTCAGCGGAGATGCATGTGCTGGCTAACGGTCAATTTTCTGCGGTCAATAATACCCTATAAGCTAGCATTGGTGGTCCAGTGGTAGGATTCTCGCCTGCCACGCGGGAGGCCCGGGTTCGATTCCCGGCCAATGCAGCAAGCTTTTCAACCTCAAGCCGAAGCCGCAGGTTAAACAAATGCAGCAACTTCCATGTTGTTTAGGTGATGCCCACCCTGTGAATGGATGCTTGTAGCAGCTGCTGCACACTTTCCTTGGTGTTTAATTCTGACTGGACACCTAAGGCATGCTGAGCTCTGTTATTTCTTCCATAACAGGACCGTTTAATGTGTTAGACTGCTGTTGCACATCTAGTCATATCACTCTGCCCTCAACTAGTTCTCCCTGTCTGGTTGATTTCCAATCAAAGTAACTAGCAGCACCTTGTGCCGCACATATTTTACCAGCACAGACAAACACCGGGCTGAGTGAGGTTGGGTCTGTGGCAAATCTGGGAACCCGTCGGTTAAACAAAAGTAAACCTGTTTTTTTCCTAACTTCTGGGGGCAGGCTCGTTTCATGTCTGAATAAACGGAACTCAAGGGGCTCCGTCGGCAGCGGGGGGTAAAACCCTTCCTGCTCCCTGCAAGCTCTGCCATTGGCTCCAACCGACCGGCTCTGACCATTTATGGATCTCCTTTCCGGTCCCTGCGTGTCGCTCTCAAATCCCTCGGTCGCTATGAAACAACAACAACATCGCTAGCTCGTTGCTAGTAGCAAGTAGCAACTTGCTACACGCTGAAAATGGTACATTTGACTACACGCTCGGTACGTCCACTCCATTTTGATCGGGTAAAGGGCAGCATGCGAGCCCGCCCCCTACAAGTGCTGTTATACGGCTTTTCACTGAGCGTGCCGACAGATTTTCGATGCAAGTCAAAACTCTGTCTCGAGAGATCAGGAAGGTGGAAGCTTTTCCCAATGCCACTTTTCATCCCTTCAGAGATACTGTTTCCAATGCTTGTATGGTGGACGATTCTGTGAGAGTGTGTTTGTGCATTCATTGGTGGATGTTTATCCGACATTGATCTCAATTGTCTCGCCTTGTGGTTTGCCATGACTACCAGAGCTGTAGTCCAGTCCGCCTTGGTCGAGTCCTAGTCCAGATGGAGTCATTGATGAATCGAGTCCAAGTCAAGACCAAGACCGGGGGGGCGGGGGGGGCGGGGTTGAGGGGGTCGAGACCGAGTCAGAAGACGGCTTGACACCAAGTTGGATCGAGACCGAGTCGAGACCAAGACCGCAAAAGTTCAAGTCAATTTCGAGACCAATACCATACCAGAGAAATGTGCTATCCAACATCCAACATGTTGTGTGCCAACATTTATCTCACCCTGTGGTTTGCCACGACTACATGACCTGATCCAAAGCATCTGATGTCAGAGGTGGGATTTGAACCCACGCCTCCAGGGGAGACTGCGACCTGAACGCCAGCTGCCGCCTGCTCGGCCGTTCAACATTTCAACATTGTTCAACATTCAGCCAATAGCAGCTTCTCGTTTTCAACATTCTCAACATTTGTGGCCAATCAACATGGCGAATTCTCAACATTTTCAACATTTGTGGCCAATCAGCTTCCCCCCTTCAACATTGCGAAGGTGTGTTCTTCGAACACCTTGACTAATCACGGAGGAGCTACGGCTCAGCATTTGGACGAATCAAATGTTGGAGCGACACTGACAGGCACGCCTTTTCCGAGAGAAATCGTCTTTTTCCGCCAGGAATCATATCGTGTGTTACAGCGAAACGGTGAGTAACTAAAACTTTTACGAAGTTTCGTCGTCTCTTAATTCATGTTTAAGGTAAACTAGCTTCTCTGATTGTAGTGTTAGCTTAACGTAAACTAGCTGTCTGTTAGCCCAGTGATTCCCAACCAGGGGTACGTAACGTGTACCCTAGGGGTACTTGAGCAGCTTGCAGGGGGTACTTGGAAAGATTTGGGATTACAATTTATTTCCAAAATGATGGAAATCATTTCAAGTCATTTCATAAGCCCGTTGTTAAAATGGCATGTAGTTTCCCCCGACAAGTGTCACTTGTTACATTAGACCTACTGATACTGAAAATGGATCAAAACATGGAGTTGCTGTCGCTCCAGATTCAGGTTCAGGGGAGCGAGCCCCTGGTGAGAGAGACAAAGGAGGACAAAGGAGGCCACTGGCAGTTCAGTGAAAATTCGATTTTGTATTGATTTACTTGTATGTCTGCATATTACACTAAAAATTATACAACAAATGTAGGAGCATCATCAGGCATGAGTGAGGGGCTACTATATATATATATATATATATATATATATATATATATATATATATATAGGGGGTAGGCTACATGAGACAAAAAAGGTTGGGAACCACTGTGTTAGCCTACAGTATTAAGTACCAGCGAAGTACCAGCGTTTCTCCTCCCCTCCCCCCCCCCGACGGAGAACGGGAATGTCTCCTGTTTCATTGGGAGCAACACTGCTGAGTTATTTACTGTACTTAATATGACCAAAAATTCAAAGAATACCCTGAGAAGGTACAACTACCTCTCTAATTCAGGATATTTTTCACCACACACTGTAGGAACATGTGTTTATAAAGGAAATCTGATTAATTCATGAGCTATGTTGCAAACATGATTGATACAGTTGATCTGAAATTAAATGAGTAAAAAGAGATGGATAAACTGCATACCCTATTCCACATTTTGTTGCATATGATTACTACAGTTATTAAAAAAAAATCCAGTTTGTCTGATGCAGTAAACTTAATCTGTGTTTGACATAGGACATTTGAGGACGTCATCTTGGGGTTTGGAAGACAATCACCGGTAATAACATAATTGACAGATTAATCAATGATGAAAATAATCATTAGTTGTAGCCCTAATTACAATATTACAGGGCTGATGGTCTGCCTTTCATGTTCCAGCATGTCTGTTGTTTTTATGCATTTATGTCACCAAAGGCGATGTCTTCAAAACCGAAAACACACAAGGCTCTGGCAGACTCCGATTGGATCGCCCGCCTGAGGAGATTTGCCACTACTGGGACGTGGCCTTCAAATGAAGGAAACAGGCCAGCACCCAAACAAAAAAAGTGGCATGAGCTATATCAAAGGGTATGATACTTGGCAAATTATACTTATTTTACTTACTCTTACAATACATGTGTGCTCATAAGACAAAGATCCTGGTCCTATAAGGTAGTAAACATGTCTTAAGCTCAGCTAATAATGTAATGTGCACAGTTACTACTCAGACAGCAATGATTTAATCCATGCTCTATACATTTTATTTATAGATTGATAAATGTCCATTGACCAGACGTGGACAGACCGCCTTGTTTGGTCAACCAAAGTGTGTCTGTGGATTCCACACTGAGAAGGTAATGATAGATAGATAGATAGATAGATAGAGTACTTTATTTATTTATGCTCTGATGGGTTCACAGAGCACATCCCATTGTGTTGCCTCAAAGCACCCCTGTAGAGCCTCGTTTGTCTCTTGTGAGTGGAGGTGAGAAAAGCCAGGTTGTGATCTGATCTGATCTGCCGAGGGGGGGAAGTGCAGTGGAGCTATACGCATCCTTTACATTTGCATATAAAAGATCCAGTGTTTTCTTTTCTCTGGTGGGGCAATTAACATACTGCTTAAAGTTAGGTAGTGTACTAGAGAGATTTGTGTGATCTAAATCTCACAAAATCATTATAAGTGCAAGTTGGCAAATAAATGCACTGTACTGTGTGTTTAAGCGTGCGCACGTGCATGCTCATCAGTGCACAAATTAATTGGTGATGTTTCAATTGTAGGCTGCTGCGGCGGGTCCAGGTGCTGGCACTGTGAGGCCACAGACTGTTGCGGTGCCACAGACTGTTGCGGTGCCACAGACTGTTGCGGTGCCTACTGTTGCAGGGCAGACTGGCATGGGACACCAGACAGATGCGGGACACCAGACCGGCGTGAGACAGCATACTGGGCAGGCTGCTACTAGCCCATCACTGAATTTATCAATGGTAATTACACAGTTATTTACACACACACACACACTCCATTGACCATGAATATTTGACATTTCGTTCCCTAAATTTACATCATGGCCAATTCATTTCATGATCATTTGCTTTATTAACTTACAGTTTACCAAGCCAAGATTCGGAGGGGCTCATGGTGCAGCAGCCAAGCCAAATTTAAATGTGGCCAGAAGAGTACATCCGGTAAGGATCTGATTTTATTGTTTTATTTGGTTATTTACATACTACTTCTAGACACAAGTCATACATGAGAGTGTCACTTCTCCCGCCAGGATTGCTGTGGTGTGTGCCTCTGCGTCAATGAGTAATTTAACTTTTAGTTTTAGATACGGGTCACACTGGTCAAGTTGACACTCAATTATGTTTATCTCTTTACAAACCAATTAGTGATGTATCTACTTTGTAATGGCACAATAGGGCACCATCCCGGCACCCGCAGCGCAGCCAGCCTCAGCTGCCACCATCCCGGCACCCGCAGTGCAGCCAGCCTCAGCTGCCACCATCCCGGCACCCGCAGTGCAGCCAGCCTCAGCTGCCACCATCCCGGCACCCGCAGTGCAGCCAGCCTCAGTTGCCATCATCCAGGCACCCGCAGTGCAGCCAGCCTCAGCTGACCTTCCAGTGCTGCTGCCCCGTTTGTGGGCAGAGAACATTCCTCAGGAGGACCACAAATGGCTGGCGGCAGCGCTGTTCAAAGTCGGGAAGTCAGGCAAGCCGGAGCTGCGGGACCCCCTGCGGCTCTGGTACCATCCGCCACGACCTGCCAGCATCCCCTGCCAGCCACCGACACCTGGCCGTTACTTTGTGCATGACCTGCTCCTCTGGATGCCCTACAAACTGTGGAGGGTGAGGTTCAGCTGCATCAACCCAGATTGTGGGCAGAATCAGCTCACAGGAGCGGGTCTGCACAAGAGGGCGCGGCAGGTGTTAGACCTGGACAGGGTTTACCTTATGGTGACTGAGACCCTGGCCTGCTCCAAATGCAAAGCATCCTATGTGTCCTGGAGCCAGGCATTGCTGCAGCAGCTGGATTTGGCCCACAGGCTGGAGTTTGGGGTCATCCTGACCCAGAAGTGAGTAGTGTTTCTTTTCTTTCTTGCCTTGTATTATGTGTAAGGAAAAACAAGGGTGTGGCATAAGAAAAGCTCAGTAGGCCAAATATATAATAAGGAAGAAAAAAGGAGCTTACTTGGATGTTTATAGAGAAAATTTAATCACAAAGTTAAGTACATCTGCACTGAAACAGTTGAAACAATGTACATCTTCAATAGAACGGGCACACAACATTATGTGTAACATTTTTACTGATATGCTGTGTTTATCTTTGACCAAGGTTTGCCTGTGATATCCGGGTAATCCGGCTTCTGCGGGAAAGGGGCTTGGGTAACAGCCCAACACGCCTTCTGAAACAATTGAAGGAGGGCCACTCTGAGGAATGGCTGCGACGCGTGGCACGGTACACCACAGAGTGTATGGCCTTCCTCCAGAGGCCTGGGCTGTTACCCATCCCCTTCGCTGAGCCTCCAGGGGTCGGTGTGGTGCCCAGCTGCAGGTGGCTCCTGTCAGTATATAGCCAGGACATACTGACAAGACTGGATGATATTCAGGCAAATATTACCTCCACCTACGGCACAATCCTGAAATTGGACTCCACCAAAAAGGTGAAGTAATGTCTATTTTCTGTAAAATAGCAGCTTGGTTACTGAAATGAACTGGTAATCAGTTTTTCATTGAGACATTTATTGAGTGGCTCTTTTGTGTGTTTCAGATCACCAAGAAGCTGGCCGGGACAGCCAAGGGGACGGCACTCTGGCTCTCATCCGTGGGGAACCAGTCGGGAGAAATCCTCAACAGCGTGCTCACCGCTCAGGAGGGAGCTGGGTTGGACAGGATGGCTGATGGCCTGATTAGGAGGTACCAGCTGGCTGGCGTGGATCCCCCTGTTGCCTTTTATGTGGACTGTGGGTGCTGTGCTGAGGCAGACAGGACCACAAAGCTGGAAGCCAGGTTCAGCGGGTGGCCAGACCTCATTGTCAGGCTGGACATCTGGCATTTTATGCGGCGGCTGGCCATAGCATGCACAACAGATGCCCATCAGCTGTACCCGTTTTATATGTCACGCCTTTCGGCATGCATATTTGAATGGGATGCAGCTGATTTGGCACTGCTGCGCCAAGCTAAAACACAGCAGCTTCAGTCCCTGGGCCTGCCTGTCGTTGCTGTGGACACCCACATCAAAAAGGATGAGCTGGCTCTCCACTGCCGGCGGAGGACACGGGGTGAGGCGCTGACAGTCCAGCTGTTGGAGGAGCTGTTTCGCTCCCTCATGGGAAGCCAAGGAAACGACTCCCTTGGAGTACCCCTGTTTGACCGTGAGAGAATGGCGGCTGTCTGGCGGGTCCAGAGGAAGCATGTCAAATGCATCCAAGACCCCCCAGCAGTGGCTCTCTACACGAAAACGGGGGAGCTAACCAAGGGAGGTGTTCGTCTCCCAGTGCTCAGGTGTGCCAGAGGCTCCACATCATTGGAGTCATTTCATCTCCATCTGCACCGATTTATTCCAGGTTTGTGTTTGTCAGAAATGTTGGTTCATGTGTTGTGTGGCCGAAAAATGTTTCACAGTGTGATGACACGTATATCATTGTAATTCCAGGGACCAGTGCCAACAGCCTCAACTTCCAAATTTACCTGCTGGAGGGGCTGCACAGGTGGAACCAGGACCGTCGTGTCGCTGCCCTGGCTGGTGATGATTCCCATTTGCGCAGCTACTCAGGAGACCTGCTGCATTGTGTCAATGTGAATTACCTGAGGCTGTTCGGCAGAAAGCTGGCGCCAGAGTACTGTCCACCCTCCCGTTACACAGGTAAAAAAATATATAAAGAAATTGTTAAGCAGATTTCAGTATTTCTTGGGTAGGGTTGGGTACCGTTCACATTTGAACCGATACCGGTACGGTACCGGTACCTGGAATTCGGTACGGTACCAAAAACGGTACCTTTTTCGATACTTTTTTGACTAAAAAAAAAAAAAAAAAAAAAATTTTTGCTACAACAAAAATGTACAGTTTCTAAAACAAATAAGTCCAAACTTCTCAATTTCAACATTGTTCTTTATTTAGATTTTTTTTTGTTTAGCAGCAGCACCCAACAAAATATAACCCCTCCCTCCCTCTTCCCTCCCAAACCAAGAGTTTACTTGTGCAAGGTAATGGTCTGCTCCATCCATCAGCGGTCACTGCAATATGGTCAACTGCCCTGAGTTCCTCCTTCACATTCTTCTTCTCAACACGACACCAAGCTGGAATAAGTGTGTTTGTGAGAAGGTCTCTGGAGGGAGGGGAGTATTTTGGGTTCAGGGTCCCTGTCATCTCCCTATATATAGACAATAAAAATAACTATTGTTAGTAACTTAGCTTACTCTATGAATATCACACACACACACACATTATCACCCATTTATACATAAATAAATAATTTACCTGAACCATGGAGACTCCACCGTTGCGAAGGGCAACATGCCTTTTACAATGAAGGCAGTCACTGGCCCTGTGGCACTCATTTACTTTCTGCCGGGGTAAAGCTGCTTTCTTCGCCAGGGTGAAGGGTGTCTCCTGTGCGACTCTCACACGGTGGCCTAGCAAAGAAAGCAAGAGTGTAACGTTGAATAACACGTCTCACGGTGACACGAACTGAGGATAATAATAACGTTAGCAACGCTAGTTACGCTACTAAACATGCTAAGCTATAAGCTACAACTATCCAGCTAACGTTAGCTAATTAAATGACGTTACCTGATGTTGAAGAAGTCGACGCCTCACTTGCGACACTTGAAGTTTCGTCGTCGTCGCTGTCCGTTTCAGCTAACGAAGCAGAGGAGCTGCTGGCTGTAGGTGCGTTGCTGCTGGTGGGGCTGCAGCGTCCACCCTCAGGCTATCGAACACTTTACAGTCTTCCGCATTTAAAAAGATTTTATGCTTGACCAAGTGTTTCCTCAAGTTAGAGGTGTTCCCCTGGCCAGCTTTGCACTTCGCATCGCAAATGTTACAGCGAGCGTTGTCTGAGTCTATCTTTGTGAAGTGTAGCCAGTGCCACACTTTGGACCGCAAGCGAGAGGCCATCTTCTTCTCTTCAGCTTGTTTTGGCAGTGACGTGATGACGTAACCCACCCTCGTGTGTGTTGCCTTCAAGTTTGCGTCGGAATTTCTATTTCGCTCGCTGTCTTTGTATCACTGAGATGCGTTCAAGTACCGACATTTTTAAATTATAATAGAAAAAAAAAAGTACCGAAATGAGGTACCGTTTCATGTCATGTGAACTGATACTCGGTAGTACCGCCCACTTTCGGTCGGTGCCTGTAAAAGTACCGAGTTCGGTACCCATCCCTATTCTTGGGAACTTGTGTGCAATCATGCACCTACGATTGCTTTACATCAGTATATAATGTGTCAAACGAAACCTTTGAGACTGCAAATTGTGTCTTATCTGGGAAATGTTAGGCTGTCATATTGCATGTCATTGCAAAAATGTTGCTTGGAGGTTTTAGGTATTCCATCCACCATTGGTCCTAACTCATCTTTTCATGTTTCAGGTGAGCTCATAGGGGTGCAGTATCTGCTACAGCAGACGGGCCAGGCACTGCAGGACATGAACCCTGATTCAGAGTTGACTGCAGAGCTTCTGGAACAGCATGAAGTGGAGGATGAGATGGAGGAAGATGAGGGCTTCATTGATCTCTCAGATCCAACTGTGACGGTCTGCACATCGTTGGACAGCAACAGCAGCTCCACCCAGGCACCCCCACCATCCAGCAGCTCCACCCACACACCTGCACCATCCAGCCGCTCCACCCAGGCACCCCCACCATCCAGCAGCTCCACCCACACACCTGCACCATCCAGCCGCTCCACCCAGGCACCCCCACCATCCAGCAGCTCCACCCACACACCTGCACCATCCAGCCGCTCCACCCAGGCACCCCCACCATCCAGCAGCTCCACCCACACACCTGCACCATCCAGCCGCTCCACCCAGGCACCCCCACCATCCAGCAGCTCCACCCACACACCTGCACCATCCAGCCGCTCCACCCAGGCACCCCCACCATCCAGCAGCTCCACCCACACACCTGCACCATCCAGCCGCTCCACCCAGGCATCCCCACCATCCAGCAGCTCCACCCATGCACCCCCACCATCCAGCAGCTCCACCCAGGCACCCAGCAGCTCCACCGAGGCACCCGGCTCCCCTCAGATTTCCTGCTGGTCAGGAGTTGATGATGACATTGAGGATGAAGCCATGGTAAGCAACATTGTGGTTGTTTTAGAATGTGCAGGCATATAGAAATAAATCATATCTCATTAAATCAACTGCATCAATTTCACATATTTTATTTAACCATCAGCATCAATAAAATTCTGCACAAACTAGAGAAAATGTTAAATTGCTATTTTCTGTTTATTAATTTTCACAGGCTGTTGATGAGCAGAATATGCCCGGATTTAACCACGTGGACAGGCTTGCTGAGTACCTGGTAGAGCTGCGGCATCAGTCATCCATCTTCCTCACCAACCAGCAGGCAAACAGGGTGACTGAACTGTGGGAGATGCTGGATGCAGTGGACAGGGAGCGGGTGGTGTATGAAGCGCGGCACCAGGACAGACTGTTGAGTGGGCGCTTCAGGACACCGAAAAGGCCCTCAACCACACCTGGTGTTGAGAGCACTACCCGCTGCTTGTTAGGTGCAGCCAGTGTACCTGCCCAGTGGCCGGATTGCTGCCGGCTGGTGGAGACCATCTTCATCCGCCTCTGCACCCTTTTCCCAGCCCCGAAGAAAAAGGGTAAGGGTACAGTCTCTCGATGGTCCCTCATACTTGGCGAGTATCGGAAGATTCGGCAGTTGGTGCTCAGCAATGCAATAGTGATGCAGGGCACCAACCTCCAGCTGGTTGAGGTCAACCAAAACACCCTCATCCAGTGGCACAACGGTCGCCAGAAGAAGCAGGAGCTGGCTGTGCTTCTCCAGGGCATCCAGCAGCAAGCCATCCCCGAGGCTGAAGATCCTCTTCCAGAGGCCCGAGCCCTCCCTGCTACACCCATGCCACCACACCAGGAGCATCAGTACCGGCTCCCGGTGAGTACGGCAGGGCAGGCTAGACAGAGGAAAACACGGGCTATCATGCCTAAAGGGCCCGTGGCACCAGCAGCCCCCCCGGCAGCTGCAACGACCGCAGCACCCACATTATCTGTCCCCTCAGCAACCCCTGTACCACCAGTCTCCATCCTCACCGGCAGAACACCACAAGGGCAAACTGTTTATTATCAATTTGTCCTTCCTGCTGCTGACCTGCAGGGCACCAACCCAACTGCTGCACCCACTGATGCAGTGGGAGCTGGTGGTGCCCATGTGAAAAGGCCATACAGGCGCACTGTGCAGGCCAATACCTGCAAAAAGTGTGGCCAATTTCGCACTGCAGAAACTGGCCACAGCCATTATCGTGGCAGAGTTTTCTGCCCACAAGTGGAAACTCTGCCAAAAGGTCAGTGGTTGGAGGAGCAGAGGAATAAACATTTGAATGATGAAAAATAGCAGAAGCTCACAGACAAAAAGAGAGGCTTGAATGTGTGAATACCTCTCAATTGTGTTGTGTTAGCCTCTTGCCTTCTCTCACAGAGCACAGCAAAAAATATAGTGTAAATTCAAGCACTTTCAAGGACCCATGTCTATTTTCACAAACGTTTAAGGCCTTGAATTTTATTTTTCAAATTCACAAACTTTCAAAGATTTCAAGGACCAGTGGGAACCCTGTATTCATCTTAAAGACTTGTACTCCTCCAGAGTCAAAACAAGGGCAGGACAGATCATCACTGACCCATCTCACCCTGGCCACGACCTGTTTGAACTCCTCCCCTCGGGCAGGCGCTTCAGAGCTCTGCACGCCAAAACCAATAGACGCAAAAACAATTTTCTACCCACAGGCCATCACTCTGTTGAACACCAAAACCACCTAAACCAGCCACTCACTTAATTTATATTCACTGTATTCACTGTCAACTCTAGCCTTGTTCACATTGAACGGCAATGGCATACAACTCATTTTACTGTACACATTTATTGAACATTCCCTTATATATTCATATTTAAAATGCAATCCCTGATAAGCCTTGTTTACAATACTATGTACCATTGTTGCACTACTGTACATGCCCTTATATATTCATATTTAAAATGCAATCCCTGATAAGCCTTGTTTACAATACTATGTACCGTTGTTGCACTACTGTACATGCCCTTATATATTCATATTTAAAATGCAATCCCTGATAAGCCTTGTTTACAATACTATGTACCGTTGTAGCACTACTGTACATGCCCTTATATATTCATATTTAAAATGCAATCCCTGATAAGCCTTGTTTACAATACTATGTACCGTTGTAGCACTACTGTACATGCCCTTATATATTCATATTTAAAATGCAATCCCTGATAAGCCTTGTTTACAATACTATGTACCGTTGTTGCACTACTGTACATGCCCTTATATATTCATATTTAAAATGCAATCGCTGATAAGCCTTGTTTACAATACTATCTAGCGTTGTTGCACTACTGTACATTCCTATAAGCCTTGTAACGTTGTAGCGTTGTTGCACACTTACCATACACTTTGACTCTACACTCTGTTGAACACCAAAACCACCTAAACCAGCCACTCACTTAATTTATATTCACTGTATTCACTGTCAACTCTAGCCTTGTTCACATTGAACGGCATACAACTCATTTTACTGTACAGATTTATTGTACATTCCCTTATATATTCATATTTAAAATGCAATCCCTGATAAGCCTTGTTTACAATACTATGGACCGTTGTAGCACTACTGTACATTCCCTTATATATTCATATTTAAAATGCAATCCCTGATAAGCCTTGTTTACAATACTATGTACCGTTGTTGCACTACTGTACATGCCCTTATTTTTTCATATTTAAAATGCAATCCCTGTATAAGCCTTGTTTACAAACCTATGTAGCGTTGTTGCACTACTGTACATTCCTATAAGCCTTGTAATGTTGTAGCGTTGTTGCACACTTACCATACACTTTGACTCTACACTCCCTCATATATTCATATTTAAAAATAGCCACTTTACTACATTATATAGCACAGTCACCACTTTATATATAGCAGTCACTGTAAATTTGTTTTGCTTATGTCTAACAAAGTATTCCTGCCTTGATCGCCTTCACTATGTGTGTAACCTTCTTTCTCCTTTTTCTCTGTATGTGTGTACTTGTGTACTCTGTGTGTACTTGAGAGCAAAGCTAACTGGAGCTTTGCGTTTTTAACCTTCATATGTTTTTTTTTACAAATTATTTTGGTTTATTTTCTTCTCTTGTGCATGTCTGGAAAGAGGTTAATAAATTGAAATTGTGTTAAACAAAGGTGCTTGTGGATGTTTCCATTCACTTTTGCTTTAAACAGAATAATTACAATTGTGATAATAATACAGTAATGGGGGGGGGGGGGCTCTGATAACACTTTATTTATTTATTGAGTTCATTTTACCCAATTAATAAACTTGATAGTTGAAAATGCAAGAAATTACACATATACCACAAACAAAGAGCATTTTTTATTACATTTTCTATTTATTTTATCTTTGGTGTATGACAGTACAGCAATTCACTCTGAGACATTCCTTGTTGCTTACAATACATGTGACATCAAAAACATATAAAAATAAAAAAAACAATACCCATTAGGTCAGTAACATGCACATGAACATAAAGGGACATATAATGACATAACTAGGAAGAATATCTGTTATTTAATTCAAATCAACCCACCCTCCCATCCAAAATGCATGCAGAGGCAATACTGTCTGTGTCCACTAGGCCGCAGCACTTGCACTCGCACACACGCAAGTTCGAATCCAGTCCGGAGTGACAGTTGTATCAAAGTTTTTTTTTTATTGTGTTTTGGAAGCAAACGATGCATTTATCAGAAAGATATGATCTGAAAGACTCCCAATTTTTCCTCTTTTTCTTTCTTTTTCCTCCCCCTCTCTCCCCTCCTTCTTTTTCCTTCTCCCCCCTTCTTCCCCCTTCTCCCCCACCTTACCTGGCCGAATGTCCCCCAGCTTGAACGCAGCGCCTTAGACCGCTCGGCCACCCTGACTCCAGTACAAGACATTCAGACAGATCCAAGAAGGCAACTGGTGCAAACTTTAATCGTGGCACCGTTGGCGCAGGTCAGCGGAGATGCATGTGCTGGCTAACGGTCAATTTTCTGCGGTCAATAATACCCTATAAGCTAGCATTGGTGGTCCAGTGGTAGGATTCTCGCCTGCCACGCGGGAGGCCCGGGTTCGATTCCCGGCCAATGCAGCAAGCTTTTCAACCTCAAGCCGAAGCCGCAGGTTAAACAAATGCAGCAACTTCCATGTTGTTTAGGTGATGCCCACCCTGTGAATGGATGCTTGTAGCAGCTGCTGCACACTTTCCTTGGTGTTTAATTCTGACTGGACACCTAAGGCATGCTGAGCTCTGTTATTTCTTCCATAACAGGACCGTTTAATGTGTTAGACTGCTGTTGCACATCTAGTCATATCACTCTGCCCTCAACTAGTTCTCCCTGTCTGGTTGATTTCCAATCAAAGTAACTAGCAGCACCTTGTGCCGCACATATTTTACCAGCACAGACAAACACCGGGCTGAGTGAGGTTGGGACTGTGGCAAATCTGGGAACCCGTCGGTTAAACAAAAGTAAACCTGTTTTTTTCCTAACTTCTGGGGGCAGGCTCGTTTCATGTCTGAATAAACGGAACTCAAGGGGCTCCGTCGGCAGCGGGGGGTAAAACCCTTCCTGCTCCCTGCAAGCTCTGCCATTGGCTCCAACCGACCGGCTCTGACCATTTATGGATCTCCTTTCCGGTCCCTGCGTGTCGCTCTCAAATCCCTCGGTCGCTATGAAACAACAACAACATCGCTAGCTCGTTGCTAGTAGCAAGTAGCAACTTGCTACACGCTGAAAATGGTACATTTGACTACACGCTCGGTACGTCCACTCCATTTTGATCGGGTAAAGGGCAGCATGCGAGCCCGCCCCCTACAAGTGCTGTTATACGGCTTTTCACTGAGCGTGCCGACAGATTTTCGATGCAAGTCAAAACTCTGTCTCGAGAGATCAGGAAGGTGGAAGCTTTTCCCAATGCCACTTTTCATCCCTTCAGAGATACTGTTTCCAATGCTTGTATGGTGGACGATTCTGTGAGAGTGTGTTTGTGCATTCATTGGTGGATGTTTATCCGACATTGATCTCAATTGTCTCGCCTTGTGGTTTGCCATGACTACCAGAGCTGTAGTCCAGTCCGCCTTGGTCGAGTCCTAGTCCAGATGGAGTCATTGATGAATCGAGTCCAAGTCAAGACCAAGACCGGGGGGGCGGGGGGGGCGGGGTTGAGGGGGTCGAGACCGAGTCAGAAGACGGCTTGACACCAAGTTGGATCGAGACCGAGTCGAGACCAAGACCGCAAAAGTTCAAGTCAATTTCGAGACCAATACCATACCAGAGAAATGTGCTATCCAACATCCAACATGTTGTGTGCCAACATTTATCTCACCTTGTGGTTTGCCACGACTACATGACCTGATCCAAAGCATCTGATGTCAGAGGTGGGATTTGAACCCACGCCTCCAGGGGAGACTGCGACCTGAACGCAGCGCCTTAGACCGCTCGGCCACCCTGACTCCAGTACAAGACATTCAGACAGATCCAAGAAGGCAACTGGTGCAAACTTTAATCGTGGCACCGTTGGCGAAGGTCAGCGGAGATGCATGTGCTGGCTAACGGTCAATTTTCTGCGGTCAATAATACCCTATAAGCTAGCATTGGTGGTCCAGTGGTAGGATTCTCGCCTGCCACGCGGGAGGCCCGGGTTCGATTCCCGGCCAATGCAGCAAGCTTTTCAACCTCAAGCCGAAGCCGCAGGTTAAACAAATGCAGCAACTTCCATGTTGTTTAGGTGATGCCCACCCTGTGAATGGATGCTTGTAGCAGCTGCTGCACACTTTCCTTGGTGTTTAATTCTGACTGGACACCTAAGGCATGCTGAGCTCTGTTATTTCTTCCATAACAGGACCGTTTAATGTGTTAGACTGCTGTTGCACATCTAGTCATATCACTCTACCCTCAACTAGTTCTCCCTGTCTGGTTGATTTCCAATCAAAGTAACTAGCAGCACCTTGTGCCGCACATATTTTACCAGCACAGACAAACACCGGGCTGAGTGAGGTTGGGTCTGTGGCAAATCTGGGAACCCGTCGGTTAAACAAAAGTAAACCTGTTTTTTTCCTAACTTCTGGGGGCAGGCTCGTTTCATGTCTGAATAAACGGAACTCAAGGGGCTCCGTCGGCAGCGGGGGGTAAAACCCTTCCTGCTCCCTGCAAGCTCTGCCATTGGCTCCAACCGACCGGCTCTGACCATTTATGGATCTCCTTTCCGGTCCCTGCGTGTCGCTCTCAAATCCCTCGGTCGCTATGAAACAACAACAACATCGCTAGCTCGTTGCTAGTAGCAAGTAGCAACTTGCTACACGCTGAAAATGGTACATTTGACTACACGCTCGGTACGTCCACTCCATTTTGATCGGGTAAAGGGCAGCATGCGAGCCCGCCCCCTACAAGTGCTGTTATACGGCTTTTCACTGAGCGTGCCGACAGATTTTCGATGCAAGTCAAAACTCTGTCTCGAGAGATCAGGAAGGTGGAAGCTTTTCCCAATGCCACTTTTCATCCCTTCAGAGATACTGTTTCCAATGCTTGTATGGTGGACGATTCTGTGAGAGTGTGTTTGTGCATTCATTGGTGGATGTTTATCCGACATTGATCTCAATTGTCTCGCCTTGTGGTTTGCCATGACTACCAGAGCTGTAGTCCAGTCCGCCTTGGTCGAGTCCTAGTCCAGATGGAGTCATTGATGAATCGAGTCCAAGTCAAGACCAAGACCGGGGGGGCGGGGGGGGCGGGGTTGAGGGGGTCGAGACCGAGTCAGAAGACGGCTTGACACCAAGTTGGATCGAGACCGAGTCCGCAAAAGTTCAAGTCAATTTCGAGACCAATACCATACCAGAGAAATGTGCTATCCAACATCCAACATGTTGTGTGCCAACATTTATCTCACCCTGTGGTTTGCCACGACTACATGACCTGATCCAAAGCATCTGATGTCAGAGGTGGGATTTGAACCCACGCCTCCAGGGGAGACTGCGACCTGAACGCAGCGCCTTAGACCGCTCGGCCACCCTGACTCCAGTACAAGACATTCAGACAGATCCAAGAAGGCAACTGGTGCAAACTTTAATCGTGGCACCGTTGGCGCAGGTCAGCGGAGATGCATGTGCTGGCTAACGGTCAATTTTCTGCGGTCAATAATACCCTATAAGCTAGCATTGGTGGTCCAGTGGTAGGATTCTCGCCTGCCACGCGGGAGGCCCGGGTTCGATTCCCGGCCAATGCAGCAAGCTTTTCAACCTCAAGCCGAAGCCGCAGGTTAAACAAATGCAGCAACTTCCATGTTGTTTAGGTGATGCCCACCCTGTGAATGGATGCTTGTAGCAGCTGCTGCACACTTTCCTTGGTGTTTAATTCTGACTGGACACCTAAGGCATGCTGAGCTCTGTTATTTCTTCCATAACAGGACCGTTTAATGTGTTAGACTGCTGTTGCACATCTAGTCATATCACTCTGCCCTCAACTAGTTCTCCCTGTCTGGTTGATTTCCAATCAAAGTAACTAGCAGCACCTTGTGCCGCACATATTTTACCAGCACAGACAAACACCGGGCTGAGTGAGGTTGGGTCTGTGGCAAATCTGGGAACCCGTCGGTTAAACAAAAGTAAACCTGTTTTTTTCCTAACTTCTGGGGGCAGGCTCGTTTCATGTCTGAATAAACGGAACTCAAGGGGCTCCGTCGGCAGCGGGGGGTAAAACCCTTCCTGCTCCCTGCAAGCTCTGCCATTGGCTCCAACCGACCGGCTCTGACCATTTATGGATCTCCTTTCCGGTCCCTGCGTGTCGCTCTCAAATCCCTCGGTCGCTATGAAACAACAACAACATCGCTAGCTCGTTGCTAGTAGCAAGTAGCAACTTGCTACACGCTGAAAATGGTACATTTGACTACACGCTCGGTACGTCCACTCCATTTTGATCGGGTAAAGGGCAGCATGCGAGCCCGCCCCCTACAAGTGCTGTTATACGGCTTTTCACTGAGCGTGCCGACAGATTTTCGATGCAAGTCAAAACTCTGTCTCGAGAGATCAGGAAGGTGGAAGCTTTTCCCAATGCCACTTTTCATCCCTTCAGAGATACTGTTTCCAATGCTTGTATGGTGGACGATTCTGTGAGAGTGTGTTTGTGCATTCATTGGTGGATGTTTATCCGACATTGATCTCAATTGTCTCGCCTTGTGGTTTGCCATGACTACCAGAGCTGTAGTCCAGTCCGCCTTGGTCGAGTCCTAGTCCAGATGGAGTCATTGATGAATCGAGTCCAAGTCAAGACCAAGACCGGGGGGGCGGGGGGGGCGGGGTTGAGGGGGTCGAGACCGAGTCAGAAGACGGCTTGACACCAAGTTGGATCGAGACCGAGTCCGCAAAAGTTCAAGTCAATTTCGAGACCAATACCATACCAGAGAAATGTGCTATCCAACATCCAACATGTTGTGTGCCAACATTTATCTCACCCTGTGGTTTGCCACGACTACATGACCTGATCCAAAGCATCTGATGTCAGAGGTGGGATTTGAACCCACGCCTCCAGGGGAGACTGCGACCTGAACGCAGCGCCTTAGACCGCTCGGCCACCCTGACTCCAGTACAAGACATTCAGACAGATCCAAGAAGGCAACTGGTGCAAACTTTAATCGTGGCACCGTTGGCGCAGGTCAGCGGAGATGCATGTGCTGGCTAACGGTCAATTTTCTGCGGTCAATAATACCCTATAAGCTAGCATTGGTGGTCCAGTGGTAGGATTCTCGCCTGCCACGCGGGAGGCCCGGGTTCGATTCCCGGCCAATGCAGCAAGCTTTTCAACCTCAAGCCGAAGCCGCAGGTTAAACAAATGCAGCAACTTCCATGTTGTTTAGGTGATGCCCACCCTGTGAATGGATGCTTGTAGCAGCTGCTGCACACTTTCCTTGGTGTTTAATTCTGACTGGACACCTAAGGCATGCTGAGCTCTGTTATTTCTTCCATAACAGGACCGTTTAATGTGTTAGACTGCTGTTGCACATCTAGTCATATCACTCTGCCCTCAACTAGTTCTCCCTGTCTGGTTGATTTCCAATCAAAGTAACTAGCAGCACCTTGTGCCGCACATATTTTACCAGCACAGACAAACACCGGGCTGAGTGAGGTTGGGTCTGTGGCAAATCTGGGAACCCGTCGGTTAAACAAAAGTAAACCTGTTTTTTTCCTAACTTCTGGGGGCAGGCTCGTTTCATGTCTGAATAAACGGAACTCAAGGGGCTCCGTCGGCAGCGGGGGGTAAAACCCTTCCTGCTCCCTGCAAGCTCTGCCATTGGCTCCAACCGACCGGCTCTGACCATTTATGGATCTCCTTTCCGGTCCCTGCGTGTCGCTCTCAAATCCCTCGGTCGCTATGAAACAACAACAACATCGCTAGCTCGTTGCTAGTAGCAAGTAGCAACTTGCTACACGCTGAAAATGGTACATTTGACTACACGCTCGGTACGTCCACTCCATTTTGATCGGGTAAAGGGCAGCATGCGAGCCCGCCCCCTACAAGTGCTGTTATACGGCTTTTCACTGAGCGTGCCGACAGATTTTCGATGCAAGTCAAAACTCTGTCTCGAGAGATCAGGAAGGTGGAAGCTTTTCCCAATGCCACTTTTCATCCCTTCAGAGATACTGTTTCCAATGCTTGTATGGTGGACGATTCTGTGAGAGTGTGTTTGTGCATTCATTGGTGGATGTTTATCCGACATTGATCTCAATTGTCTCGCCTTGTGGTTTGCCATGACTACCAGAGCTGTAGTCCAGTCCGCCTTGGTCGAGTCCTAGTCCAGATGGAGTCATTGATGAATCGAGTCCAAGTCAAGACCAAGACCGGGGGGGCGGGGGGGGCGGGGTTGAGGGGGTCGAGACCGAGTCAGAAGACGGCTTGACACCAAGTTGGATCGAGACCGAGTCCGCAAAAGTTCAAGTCAATTTCGAGACCAATACCATACCAGAGAAATGTGCTATCCAACATCCAACATGTTGTGTGCCAACATTTATCTCACCCTGTGGTTTGCCACGACTACATGACCTGATCCAAAGCATCTGATGTCAGAGGTGGGATTTGAACCCACGCCTCCAGGGGAGACTGCGACCTGAACGCAGCGCCTTAGACCGCTCGGCCACCCTGACTCCAGTACAAGACATTCAGACAGATCCAAGAAGGCAACTGGTGCAAACTTTAATCGTGGCACCGTTGGCGCAGGTCAGCGGAGATGCATGTGCTGGCTAACGGTCAATTTTCTGCGGTCAATAATACCCTATAAGCTAGCATTGGTGGTCCAGTGGTAGGATTCTCGCCTGCCACGCGGGAGGCCCGGGTTCGATTCCCGGCCAATGCAGCAAGCTTTTCAACCTCAAGCCGAAGCCGCAGGTTAAACAAATGCAGCAACTTCCATGTTGTTTAGGTGATGCCCAGCCTGTGAATGGATGCTTGTAGCAGCTGCTGCACACTTTCCTTGGTGTTTAATTCTGACTGGACACCTAAGGCATGCTGAGCTCTGTTATTTCTTCCATAACAGGACCGTTTAATGTGTTAGACTGCTGTTGCACATCTAGTCATATCACTCTGCCCTCAACTAGTTCTCCCTGTCTGGTTGATTTCCAATCAAAGTAACTAGCAGCACCTTGTGCCGCACATATTTTACCAGCACAGACAAACACCGGGCTGAGTGAGGTTGGGTCTGTGGCAAATCTGGGAACCCGTCGGTTAAACAAAAGTAAACCTGTTTTTTTCCTAACTTCTGGGGGCAGGCTCGTTTCATGTCTGAATAAACGGAACTCAAGGGGCTCCGTCGGCAGCGGGGGGTAAAACCCTTCCTGCTCCCTGCAAGCTCTGCCATTGGCTCCAACCGACCGGCTCTGACCATTTATGGATCTCCTTTCCGGTCCCTGCGTGTCGCTCTCAAATCCCTCGGTCGCTATGAAACAACAACAACATCGCTAGCTCGTTGCTAGTAGCAAGTAGCAACTTGCTACACGCTGAAAATGGTACATTTGACTACACGCTCGGTACGTCCACTCCATTTTGATCGGGTAAAGGGCAGCATGCGAGCCCGCCCCCTACAAGTGCTGTTATACGGCTTTTCACTGAGCGTGCCGACAGATTTTCGATGCAAGTCAAAACTCTGTCTCGAGAGATCAGGAAGGTGGAAGCTTTTCCCAATGCCACTTTTCATCCCTTCAGAGATACTGTTTCCAATGCTTGTATGGTGGACGATTCTGTGAGAGTGTGTTTGTGCATTCATTGGTGGATGTTTATCCGACATTGATCTCAATTGTCTCGCCTTGTGGTTTGCCATGACTACCAGAGCTGTAGTCCAGTCCGCCTTGGTCGAGTCCTAGTCCAGATGGAGTCATTGATGAATCGAGTCCAAGTCAAGACCAAGACCGGGGGGGCGGGGGGGGCGGGGTTGAGGGGGTCGAGACCGAGTCAGAAGACGGCTTGACACCAAGTTGGATCGAGACCGAGTCCGCAAAAGTTCAAGTCAATTTCGAGACCAATACCATACCAGAGAAATGTGCTATCCAACATCCAACATGTTGTGTGCCAACATTTATCTCACCCTGTGGTTTGCCACGACTACATGACCTGATCCAAAGCATCTGATGTCAGAGGTGGGATTTGAACCCACGCCTCCAGGGGAGACTGCGACCTGAACGCAGCGCCTTAGACCGCTCGGCCACCCTGACTCCAGTACAAGACATTCAGACAGATCCAAGAAGGCAACTGGTGCAAACTTTAATCGTGGCACCGTTGGCGCAGGTCAGCGGAGATGCATGTGCTGGCTAACGGTCAATTTTCTGCGGTCAATAATACCCTATAAGCTAGCATTGGTGGTCCAGTGGTAGGATTCTCGCCTGCCACGCGGGAGGCCCGGGTTCGATTCCCGGCCAATGCAGCAAGCTTTTCAACCTCAAGCCGAAGCCGCAGGTTAAACAAATGCAGCAACTTCCATGTTGTTTAGGTGATGCCCACCCTGTGAATGGATGCTTGTAGCAGCTGCTGCACACTTTCCTTGGTGTTTAATTCTGACTGGACACCTAAGGCATGCTGAGCTCTGTTATTTCTTCCATAACAGGACCGTTTAATGTGTTAGACTGCTGTTGCACATCTAGTCATATCACTCTGCCCTCAACTAGTTCTCCCTGTCTGGTTGATTTCCAATCAAAGTAACTAGCAGCACCTTGTGCCGCACATATTTTACCAGCACAGACAAACACCGGGCTGAGTGAGGTTGGGTCTGTGGCAAATCTGGGAACCCGTCGGTTAAACAAAAGTAAACCTGTTTTTTTCCTAACTTCTGGGGGCAGGCTCGTTTCATGTCTGAATAAACGGAACTCAAGGGGCTCCGTCGGCAGCGGGGGGTAAAACCCTTCCTGCTCCCTGCAAGCTCTGCCATTGGCTCCAACCGACCGGCTCTGACCATTTATGGATCTCCTTTCCGGTCCCTGCGTGTCGCTCTCAAATCCCTCGGTCGCTATGAAACAACAACAACATCGCTAGCTCGTTGCTAGTAGCAAGTAGCAACTTGCTACACGCTGAAAATGGTACATTTGACTACACGCTCGGTACGTCCACTCCATTTTGATCGGGTAAAGGGCAGCATGCGAGCCCGCCCCCTACAAGTGCTGTTATACGGCTTTTCACTGAGCGTGCCGACAGATTTTCGATGCAAGTCAAAACTCTGTCTCGAGAGATCAGGAAGGTGGAAGCTTTTCCCAATGCCACTTTTCATCCCTTCAGAGATACTGTTTCCAATGCTTGTATGGTGGACGATTCTGTGAGAGTGTGTTTGTGCATTCATTGGTGGATGTTTATCCGACATTGATCTCAATTGTCTCGCCTTGTGGTTTGCCATGACTACCAGAGCTGTAGTCCAGTCCGCCTTGGTCGAGTCCTAGTCCAGATGGAGTCATTGATGAATCGAGTCCAAGTCAAGACCAAGACCGGGGGGGCGGGGGGGGCGGGGTTGAGGGGGTCGAGACCGAGTCAGAAGACGGCTTGACACCAAGTTGGATCGAGACCGAGTCGAGACCAAGACCGCAAAAGTTCAAATCAATTTCGAGACCAATACCATACCAGAGAAATGTGCTATCCAACATCCAACATGTTGTGTGCCAACATTTATCTCACCTTGTGGTTTGCCACGACTACATGACCTGATCCAAAGCATCTGATGTCAGAGGTGGGATTTGAACCCACGCCTCCAGGGGAGACTGCGACCTGAACGCAGCGCCTTAGACCGCTCGGCCACCCTGACTCCAGTACAAGACATTCAGACAGATCCAAGAAGGCAACTGGTGCAAACTTTAATCGTGGCACCGTTGGCGCAGGTCAGCGGAGATGCATGTGCTGGCTAACGGTCAATTTTCTGCGGTCAATAATACCCTATAAGCTAGCATTGGTGGTCCAGTGGTAGGATTCTCGCCTGCCACGTGGGAGGCCCGGGTTCGATTCCCGGCCAATGCAGCAAGCTTTTCAACCTCAAGCCGAAGCCGCAGGTTAAACAAATGCAGCAACTTCCATGTTGTTTAGGTGATGCCCACCCTGTGAATGGATGCTTGTAGCAGCTGCTGCACACTTTCCTTGGTGTTTAATTCTGACTGGACACCTAAGGCATGCTGAGCTCTGTTATTTCTTCCATAACAGGACCGTTTAATGTGTTAGACTGCTGTTGCACATCTAGTCATATCACTCTACCCTCAACTAGTTCTCCCTGTCTGGTTGATTTCCAATCAAAGTAACTAGCAGCACCTTGTGCCGCACATATTTTACCAGCACAGACAAACACCGGGCTGAGTGAGGTTGGGTCTGTGGCAAATCTGGGAACCCGTCGGTTAAACAAAAGTAAACCTGTTTTTTTCCTAACTTCTGGGGGCAGGCTCGTTTCATGTCTGAATAAACGGAACTCAAGGGGCTCCGTCGGCAGCGGGGGGTAAAACCCTTCCTGCTCCCTGCAAGCTCTGCCATTGGCTCCAACCGACCGGCTCTGACCATTTATGGATCTCCTTTCCGGTCCCTGCGTGTCGCTCTCAAATCCCTCGGTCGCTATGAAACAACAACAACATCGCTAGCTCGTTGCTAGTAGCAAGTAGCAACTTGCTACACGCTGAAAATGGTACATTTGACTACACGCTCGGTACGTCCACTCCATTTTGATCGGGTAAAGGGCAGCATGCGAGCCCGCCCCCTACAAGTGCTGTTATACGGCTTTTCACTGAGCGTGCCGACAGATTTTCGATGCAAGTCAAAACTCTGTCTCGAGAGATCAGGAAGGTGGAAGCTTTTCCCAATGCCACTTTTCATCCCTTCAGAGATACTGTTTCCAATGCTTGTATGGTGGACGATTCTGTGAGAGTGTGTTTGTGCATTCATTGGTGGATGTTTATCCGACATTGATCTCAATTGTCTCGCCTTGTGGTTTGCCATGACTACCAGAGCTGTAGTCCAGTCCGCCTTGGTCGAGTCCTAGTCCAGATGGAGTCATTGATGAATCGAGTCCAAGTCAAGACCAAGACCGGGGGGGCGGGGGGGGCGGGGTTGAGGGGGTCGAGACCGAGTCAGAAGACGGCTTGACACCAAGTTGGATCGAGACCGAGTCGAGACCAAGACCGCAAAAGTTCAAATCAATTTCGAGACCAATACCATACCAGAGAAATGTGCTATCCAACATCCAACATGTTGTGTGCCAACATTTATCTCACCTTGTGGTTTGCCACGACTACATGACCTGATCCAAAGCATCTGATGTCAGAGGTGGGATTTGAACCCACGCCTCCAGGGGAGACTGCGACCTGAACGCAGCGCCTTAGACCGCTCGGCCACCCTGACTCCAGTACAAGACATTCAGACAGATCCAAGAAGGCAACTGGTGCAAACTTTAATCGTGGCACCGTTGGCGCAGGTCAGCGGAGATGCATGTGCTGGCTAACGGTCAATTTTCTGCGGTCAATAATACCCTATAAGCTAGCATTGGTGGTCCAGTGGTAGGATTCTCGCCTGCCACGCGGGAGGCCCGGGTTCGATTCCCGGCCAATGCAGCAAGCTTTTCAACCTCAAGCCGAAGCCGCAGGTTAAACAAATGCAGCAACTTCCATGTTGTTTAGGTGATGCCCACCCTGTGAATGGATGCTTGTAGCAGCTGCTGCACACTTTCCTTGGTGTTTAATTCTGACTGGACACCTAAGGCATGCCGAGCTCTGTTATTTCTTCCATAACAGGACCGTTTAATGTGTTAGACTGCTGTTGCACATCTAGTCATATCACTCTACCCTCAACTAGTTCTCCCTGTCTGGTTGATTTCCAATCAAAGTAACTAGCAGCACCTTGTGCCGCACATATTTTACCAGCACAGACAAACACCGGGCTGAGTGAGGTTGGGTCTGTGGCAAATCTGGGAACCCGTCGGTTAAACAAAAGTAAACCTGTTTTTTTCCTAACTTCTGGGGGCAGGCTCGTTTCATGTCTGAATAAACGGAACTCAAGGGGCTCCGTCGGCAGCGGGGGGTAAAACCCTTCCTGCTCCCTGCAAGCTCTGCCATTGGCTCCAACCGACCGGCTCTGACCATTTATGGATCTCCTTTCCGGTCCCTGCGTGTCGCTCTCAAATCCCTCGGTCGCTATGAAACAACAACAACAACATCGCTAGCTCGTTGCTAGTAGCAAGTAGCAACTTGCTACACGCTGAAAATGGTACATTTGACTACACGCTCGGTACGTCCACTCCATTTTGATCGGGTAAAGGGCAGCATGCGAGCCCGCCCCCTACAAGTGCTGTTATACGGCTTTTCACTGAGCGTGCCGACAGATTTTCGATGCAAGTCAAAACTCTGTCTCGAGAGATCAGGAAGGTGGAAGCTTTTCCCAATGCCACTTTTCATCCCTTCAGAGATACTGTTTCCAATGCTTGTATGGTGGACGATTCTGTGAGAGTGTGTTTGTGCATTCATTGGTGGATGTTTATCCGACATTGATCTCAATTGTCTCGCCTTGTGGTTTGCCATGACTACCAGAGCTGTAGTCCAGTCCGCCTTGGTCGAGTCCTAGTCCAGATGGAGTCATTGATGAATCGAGTCCAAGTCAAGACCAAGACCGGGGGGGCGGGGGGGGGCGGGGGGGGCGGGGTTGAGGGGGTCGAGACCAAGTCAGAAGACGGCTTGACACCAAGTTGGATCGAGACCGAGTCGAGACCAAGACCGCAAAAGTTCAAATCAATTTCGAGACCAATACCATACCAGAGAAATGTGCTATCCAACATCCAACATGTTGTGTGCCAACATTTATCTCACCTTGTGGTTTGCCACGACTACATGACCTGATCCAAAGCATCTGATGTCAGAGGTGGGATTTGAACCCACGCCTCCAGGGGAGACTGCGACCTGAACGCAGCGCC
>NW_028151696.1:0-77000 GCF_964638095.1 Poromitra crassiceps | reverse complement strand
GTGATTGTTGGGACATGTGTTACATGCCAATTGGAATAACGTGAAAAACCAAAACACATTTCTCCAAAACCACATGTGGAAAACATAGAATCACACATGGTTTCAACATTACATGTGGGAATATTCCCATGTGGATGGAATAACATGAACAACAAATTCACATGTCCTAAGATCACATGTGGGAACATTCACATGTATTAGACAACCACATGTGAATGATCCCTTCTTTGACACATTTTCCACATAATTTCAGATTACATACAATTTGACACATACCAGTAGGTTATTTGCAACACACAACACATGTACAAGAATAAAATTATCTTATTTATTAACAAAACTTCACCTTTTCATAACTGCATTTATCATACATCTCTAGAAAAGGGAGTGATTGACAGATCGCATGTACAGTGATCACGGAACAATTGCAGGTGAAGCTGCAGCTCTGATGGATGAAAAATAAAGATGGCAACAGCCACCACTTCAACTCCAAACGGGAGACCAAAATCAAAGGGAGTGACTTGACAGATCGCATGTACAGTGATCATGAACAATAGCAGGCGGAGCTGCAGCTTTGGGAAACCCCCCAAGGATGAAAAATAAAGATGGCAACAGCCACCACTTCAACTCCAAACGGGAGACCAAAATCAAAGGGAGTGATTGACAGATTGCATGTACATGTACAGTGATCATGGAACAATTGCAGGTGAAGCTGCAGCTCTGATGGATGAAAAATAAAGATGGCAACAGCCACTTTTTGGGGAGTTTAGCTCGATTGCCATTTTGTCCCCACTTACCCTAAATATACAGTCTTTACGGTCACTCTCGATGCAGTATGGAGAGAGGGGTCATATTTAGCGATACAACAGTGGAGGCGGCACTACCGTTCAAAGGCAACAAAACACAGCGCCTAAAGCTCTATGCACATGTGTACATGTTGTGACTAGTTTATTCACCATGCTATGAAATAAGAAACCATAGTTGCATGAAACATTATTTCCATAGTAAATCCATACCGGGTCACTTCCTTGTTTGTCTGTGGACAGCGCTTCCACGCATGCGTTATTTGCACATGCGCTGTACACCCGGCAGCGATGTTTACTAAATATTTATTTACCTCAAAAAATTGTTTTTCTGCATTTTGGATTAGTACCCGAGTCACAAGATGTACATAGAGCTTTTTGGCACTTTGTTTTGTTGCCTTTGAACGGCAGTACCGTTCTATCGCTAAATATGACCCCTCTCTCCATACTGCATCGAGAGTGACTGTAAAGACAGTGTATATTGGGGGGATATGGCAATCGAGCTAAACTCCCCAAAAAGTGGCCTATCCCTTTGTAATAACTATGCTAGGGTGTCATGTGAGCTTCTTGTGAGCCTTCAGAACTTGGGGCTGTCATGTCCCTTTCAGGGACAGCTTCCTGTGAGACTTCAGAACTTGGGGGTGTCATGTCCCTTTCAGGAACACCTTCTCTGCCGCTGACAAGTCTTCTGATCTTGTTGGTTCCCCTGTGAAAATTTAAATATCATTAGAATAGCCCCGTGAAAATTTTAATATCATTAGAATAATCAAGGCAATTTCACAAACATACTGGGGTATTACAACCAAAACTAGGCAAACCTAGTGTAGTCCGGCTGTGAACTGAAACATTTGATTCAGGACTTTATATTCACAAATGGTCCCATAACTTACACAAAATCTATGATGCATAGAGCAACATTCTCAGAATTTTGGGCAACACCCTATGCCCTAAAACAGATGCTGTAAAATGTGCCATGGATAATGGATGGAGATGCAATAAATCCAACAGAAAATGCTACAACAGAATCTGTGCCCCTACGCCCCGACTACAATTACAGCTCTATTATGAAACGAATACAACCCTAACACTGCAGGGGAAAAAAGAGCGATACAGGCAGAGAGATACACCAGATATCAGACCAGAACACTAATTGAGCACAGATCGGCTCTTCTCCTTTCAGAGAGAGCCTGGAGATGCAAGGTTAGCCTTCTTCTAATGGCTTTTCGGCAGAGAGGATGATGCCTTGTGGCACATCCCCTCCACCCCTTCATGCTCAGAACGCCCACGAGTTTAGCCTCAGGCAGGAAAATGTTTATCACATCACTGATGACATCACAATCGTGACAGACACCGCCAATTTGAATTAAGATATATCAATATAATATAAGCATGAATTAAGGTCAGGTTACATTCTATACGTTTTACACCCACTTTCAGTGATAGAGAAAACTAGAGAAACTTACTGTTCTTTGTCGCACTGCCTCACATCCTTCAACTTCTGGGCCATGCACTGTCTGATTAGAACCTCACTGGTGTTTGGGAACACAGCTTGCACTTGGTCTGTTGGAACAACAACAAAATACAAATTTACTTCAAGGTAAATTAAATTAAATAACTTAAGTTAACAAACAAAACAAAACAAAAAGACAGACCTCTTGACCAGAATATTTATTTTACACTATATTTTAGGCACTGTGTTTTGTTGACTTTGAGCCGCGATCCGCTTGGTCCTGTTTTAGTGCTGTCCATTTAACTACTGCACACCCCGACCCTCCAAACTGCACGGACAGTTGCTGTGAAGACGTGTATATCGATGTTTATTGGGGGCGATATGGAAAATTCGCTAAACTCCCCAAAAAGTGGCCTATCCATTTAAGTTTTTCAACTTATATCATCAAATGATGGTACTAACATGCATTGTCTGTGATCAGATTGCAATCCGATAGTGTGCTTGAAAACATTAGCATACCGTTGTTGCAGAGATCACGGGTCCCAGGCTGCTCCGCCGTTTCATGGGGAAGGGGTGGGGTGGTGCTGGTGGAGGCAGCAGTGGCTTCAGGAGACGACAGGAGAGACAGAGGCAGAGGGAAAGACAGTAGAGAGGCAGAGAAGGAGACAGGGATAGAGGTCATTATCACCTGACACTAACATGCATTTTTTTCTGAGATCAGACTGCAGCGCATCAGAGTCAAAGTAGCAAAAAATAAATATAAAAAAATATAAAAAATAAATAGATAAATGTATTTATTCCAAATCTATTTTTTTGACTAAATAATATTATATAGTATTTGTGTATTTAAATTAATATCCTTGCTTCTTTGTATACCACTATGCTGAGAACATCTGCACTATATTTGCAGAGCCTATTTGAATGTTGTTGTTTTTTAGTCACATTTGCAGGGTTCTCATACCTCCTAAAAATCTAATTCAAAGACTTTGCAAGGAATTTCCAGACCCAATTCTCTTAAATTTGAGGGCCGGCAGAACTTTCAAAATAATGTAATGAGAACCATGTGCTGATTTTGTAAGGACTAAATAAGGACCCTACCGTTGTTGGGAGAGGGGACAGGGTCCCAGTCCGCTCCGGCACTTCGTGTGTGGGTGGGTTGGTGGTGGTGGAGACGGCAGTGGCTTCAGGAGACGACGGGAGACACAGGCAGAGAGAGAGAGAGGAAAGAGAGACACAGAGGAGAGAGAGAGGCAGAGACAGGGATAGAGGCCATTGACGCCTGGCGTATTTTCTGTGATCAGATTGCAATCGGATAGTGCTTGACCACATTAACCTGATTTAATTTACACCTGGTAATAATGTATCTCCAGTGTTCACATTGAAATCAGGTAAGCTCCATAGCATAGAGCAGTAGAAAAACTGCAGTGACTGTTGTTGTATGTGGATTGAGAGGATGCATTGCATGTACACTTGTGTTCAATGTGGTCACAATTAGAGATGCAACGGTATGAGTTTTTGATATTGGTATGATAACCTTGGACAAAAATACCACGGTTTCACGGTATTGCGGACCTTTATGTGTTATTGTGAAATCTGGCAACAAAAAAATAGCCTACATGTAGCGCTTTCGTCGTATCCACTAGCCTGAGATACAGCGCTCCAGATCCTTTTAACTTTAAATAGTCCTATTTGTATGCTATACCATGTTAATTTATATGAAATAACTCTTAATGTAGGGTATGAGAGTGTAACTGTGATTTTAAACCGTTATATGTATTTATTTATTGCACCCAAACCTAGAGCAGCAATTACTTATAATCCCTTATTTACTTTGAAAATTGGTGTATTACCCTTTAAACTCACAATGGCCTAATATTACTTTATCCGTTTTGTTTCCCAGGTACTGGATTCCCTCAGGTAAGGCAAACACTTAGAATATCAAGACAGTAATCATAAATCCACACAACTCAGGTAAGTATGAAAATAGAATGGGATTTAGTTATAAAACAAATAAAACAATTATCACAGTTAACATAAATTCACTTTTCCTTCAAGTATGCGTTTTCTTTTACAGGAAAATATACCTTTTTGTTTGTGACACAAGCCAAAAAAACCAAACAGCTATACCAACCAGACAAACATCATTTCACTAATGAATGTTATCAAACTCTGAAATCAGCAATTCAAATATCAAAATAATATCCCAGTCAATAACCTTATTTTTATACAATGCACATGAAATGTAAACCCCTTTGCTTTACCTCTGGTATTATATAATATAAATTGTGGGCCCACCTTTAAATGCCAATACCTCTAGCTAAGCCGGCACACCTAACTAACCCCAGTTGCAGGCCTGTTTCGAAGCTTGGGATCGGTGTGGCCTCAAACCAAATGGCCCCTTCACTCCAAGGGGAGCTTTAAAATCAAGTGTGAGGTACCTCTTTAGCAAGCAAGATGAACGCGTTTATCGTACTGTCATCATCAGCACGGATGCATGTCTGGACAGGCAGCGCAGCAACAGCAGTTGTGATCCACGGGAAGGAGAAACGGAATGGCCGGGGCTAGCAGCTCCAAGCCCAGGCGGAGATTTTCCTCTGTTGTCTCCCGTCCGAAACAGTAGAGATCGCCGGTGGATACTTAGCCTTAGCTTCACGAGGTCTTACTGGCCTGGCAAGACACCAGCTATCGCTAGCCACTTGTGGGCTAAAACTATGACACGCTCTGCACAGTTACTGTTTAGCTCTGCTAACGAACATCACCGTTAGCCGTCCACCAAGTGATTCTGTCCAGCGTCCAGTCCTCTTCAGCGCTCGCAAAGCACCTCTTTACCAATGTCCTCGGGTTGACAACTTGGCAACCGACACGCTGTTAGTTTAACGCGAGTTAAAACTAGTAAACGTCTAGAAATCAAATTCGGGTTTCTCCAACCTCCTCTTGCAGCGACTGACTGCTTGCCTGTTCCAAAACACACTGGCCGCTTCCCCAGCTCAAACCCGCCCCTGCTCCACTCACAACCAATCACAACGTTAGACAGGTGATGTCCCCCTTTATGGACCAATGGGAAACAGAATACAACGTAGGTGAACGTGAAACAAGGTAGGCTGTCTCAACATGTGCTGACACAACATGTACGTTGTGAACAACAATGCTGGTTACAGATTGTTTTTAAAGTGACAGGACCAGTTAAGATTACAGGAATGAAATTGACAGTTTGATACAGCCTAATACTACAATCACTGTACATCTATACACATTTTAAATGGGGATATTTACTTTTAGTTTTATATTTAATTCAAATGCTTTTAGTCAGGGAGTATGGGGAAATATTTAATTCTATTGCTTTTAATTCTGGGAATATAACCACCAGGGGTTACATACATAAAAAAAAATTGCGGTTGAACCAAATGCATTTTATTTTATTTAATCTAATTAACTCATGTAAAATTAAAACACACATGCTTATCTTTTGTCAAATCGGATTGGACACTGGACATAAATGATTGTTTCAATGTTAATGCGCACACACACACACACACACACACACACACACACTTATTCGTATCCAAAAGTACTATAGGGCAAATATTAGAGATCCAGATATTTTTGAAGAAAGTTGCTGTACAGCACAGTCTATGATAGAACAGACACTGGATGCTTGTGTGTATCCATCCTCACTCTGTCTTGGGGACGTTTAGCCTACACCCTTACTTTCAAGTGGTCAAGCACTACCCGATTGCAATCTGATCACAGAAAACACATGTTAATGCCAGGTGTAAATGGCCACATAGAGACAGAGGGGGATAGATATGATGGGCACCACTGCTAATTATTTAGCTAAAGCTAGCTACAGCAGGGTTCATACAGACATCACATTACAAGATTACATTTAAAGACTTTCAAGTACTCTTTCAAGCACTTGGTTTGGAAATAGGCTATTTTCAAGGTGCAGTACTTGATCCCCCCCCTCAAAATCAAAGCACTTCAAGGAACCCTGTTACAGTGAATAAAACAAGTATAGCTACACATTCACTTACACTATAGGCAGCACACTGCATTAGAGGGGATTTAGAACCACAACCCTTATGATATTAACAGAACTTACCACAATGTATCCAGAGGTTGCACTGCAAGAGAAAAGGAAAATTCAATCTTTAGCAAGCTAACTTTTGACAAAGTCAGGCCTTAACAATAAAAGTAACAAACAGCACTTGCCAGATTATGTTTCCACATATTTTCCTTAGCATGGGAAGCTGCCAGCTAGCTCAGGTTTTATTTTCTGTGTGCTGGAGGCATTTTCATGGCACAATTGTGTCAAACAATGCACTGTTAGCAGCATGCAATGCAGACCTTAGCTAACGTTGCACTAATAGACTACTGTTGCTCACGGAGGAAGAAAAAAGCATTGTATCTATGAATGGCAGGCTTACTACATGCTGCATAGCTTACGTTAGCTAACAGCTAGCTAACAGCAATTCCCACACAACTAACATTAAGCTAACTAACGCTAGCGAACTGTGATAACAATACCATGACCTCAACCACGAGTGCTCGTCTTATTTCCTTCAAAGCCCTTCAACCAAACCATGTAACGCTAGGTTAAGCTAACGTGATAGCCTAGCTACTTCAAACCAAGTTATTCTGTGCAGCTGGGGCTAGCATGCAGTAAACGTTAGATGCCCTAAACCAAACCATAGCAGTTGTTTTTTAACATTTGGCACGCAATGCAGACAATATATATAACATGCGCCATGTCGCCATCCAGGCGTTGTTGCTCGCTGAGACAAGAAAACTGCATTTTAATACATGACAGGCCTGACATATGCTACGTTAGCTAGCTAGATGCTAACGTTAGCTGTCGTCTATTCTGAGCTGACTGAGCCCATTACGTTAGCTGTCGTCTGTCTGGCCGAGTTGTTTTAACCTAAAATGAACGGCCAGTTTTGAAGAAAAACGTTACCAGTATGTAAAAATGTTTTGTCCTTACCTCAGACCTCAATGGCTTCACTCAGCACGGGACAGCAGTGCCGTGCGACTGGTGCAACTGCGGAGTGTGTTAAAAAGAATTGGAGGGAAATTAACAGATACTTTTATTCTCCGTTGTCAACACTGCGCATGCGCATGGATGTTTGATCTAATACTAGAGACTTGATGAAAACCACAAATTAAAGACTGATATCCCGCTGCCACTTTACGTTGTATCCGACAATAAAAAATGCTTCAACCATAAATATGAATAAAAAACTTTATATTAGATTATCAAATTATTAATTTTCAGCTATTGGAGTGGATACAATTAAAATTGAATGAAAAGCTGCATGCTTTTGTTTTATCAGTGCACACATTAAATTCTCACATGTGGAAAATGTTATTCACATGTGAATAAAGCATAATCACATGTGCGATTGCACGTTTCACATGTGACTTTGACACATGTAAAATTATCACATGTGGAAAATGTCTTTCACATGTGAATAAATCATAATCACATGTGAGATTGCAAGTTTCACATGTGACATTGACACACATAACATTTTCACATGTGGAAAATGTCATTCACATGTGAATAAATCATAATCACATGTGAGATTGCATGTTTCACATGTGACTTTGACACACATAACATTTTCACATGTGGAAAATGTCTTTCACATGTGAATAAATCATAATCACATGTGAGATTGCATGTTTCACATGTGACTTTGACACACATTAAATTCTCACATGTGGAAAATGTTATTCACATGTGAATAAAGCATAATCACATGTGCGATTGCACGTTTCACATGTGACTTTGACACATGTAAAATTATCACATGTGGAAAATGTCTTTCACATGTGAATAAATCATAATCACATGTGAGATTGCAAGTTTCACATGTGACATTGACACACATAACATTTTCACATGTGGAAAATGTCATTCACATGTGAATAAATCATAATCACATGTGAGATTGCATGTTTCACATGTGACTTTGACACACATAAAATTATCACATGTGGAAAATGTCTTTCACATGTGAATAAATCATAATCACATGTGAGATTGCATGTTTCACATGTGACTTTGACACACATTAAATTCTCACATGTGGACAATGTTATTCACATGTGAATAAATCATAATCACATGTCAGATTGCACGTTTCACATGTGACTTTGACACACGTAAAATTATCACATGTGGAAAATGTCTTTCACATGTGAATAAATCATAATCACATGTGAGATTGCAAGTTTCACATGTGACATTGACACACATAACATTTTCACACGTGGAAAATGTCATTCACATGTGAATAAATCATAATCACATGTGAGATTGCATGTTTCACATGTGACTTTTACACACATAAAATTATCAGATGTGGAAAATGTCTTTCACATGTAAATAAATCATAATCACACGTGAGATTGCATGTGTCACATGTGACTTTGACACACATTCAATTCTCACATGTGGAAAATGTTATTCACATGTGAATAAATCATAATCACATGTGAGATTGCACGTTTCACATGTGACTTTGACACACGTAAAATTATCACATGTGGAAAATGTCTTTCACATGTGAATAAATCATAATCACATGTGAGATTGCAAGTTTCACATGTGACATTGACACACATAACATTTTCACATGTGGAAAATGTCATTCACATGTGAATAAATCATAATCACATGTGAGATTGCATGTTTCACATGTGACTTTGACACACATTAAATTCTCACATGTGGAAAATGTTATTCACATGTGAATAAATCATAATCACATGTGAGATTGCACGTTTCACATGTGACTTTGACACACATAAAATTATCACATGTGGAAAATGTCTTTCACATGTGAATAAATCATAATCACATGTGAGATTGCAAGTTTCACATGTGACTTTGACACACATTATACTTTCACATGTGAACGTTTTTATTTCACATGTGAATAAAGCATAATCACATGTGAGATTGCAGGTTTCACATGTGACTTTGACACACATTATATTTTCACATGTGGAATATTTCATTTCACATGTGAGATTGCACGTTTCACATGTGAAAGTGAGTTTTCACATGTGAAATGGAAGATTTCACATGTGAATTACATGTGACTTTTTCGTAAGGGTAAACAAGGCTATCTTGGTGAGTACTCGACCAATTTGAAAAAAATATGTCACGATGAGTCCCTTTTTTTTTTTTCTTATTCGTTTATTTGTCAGGGACAATGCAAGATAACATTGTAACAAGATACAGGAACATGAAACATATGCGATGCATATAGGATATCTAGCCAAGGCTAATTTGCAATCCCTGTCCCTGGGTAGGCTTTTCTAATAAAAGACACTGGCCCCTATTCTCCCACAGGCCTTCGGCGCTAAAACGGGCCTTCGGCGCTAAAAAACATGCCTTGCGCCTGTCTCGGGAAGATATCAACATGGCTTTAGGCTGGTAAATGCGCTTTACGCTGAATGGGCGTGGCGCACTCCCTGAATGGGCGAGAATGGGCGTGTCGGCCTTAAATGCCGGCCTAATGATATCTTCGCACCTGGCGTAAATTTAGCGCTTTGCGCTTTTGAAAACCAGGCCTATTCAGTGCGCCAATTGAGCGGGGCGCTCCTCTGCCTCTCCCCTGTCACCCTCTGTCTCTCTCTGAAACCAGGCCTATTCAGTGCGCCAGTTGCGAGGAGCGCTCTTCTGCCTCTTCTCTGTCACCCTTCTCTGTCTCTCTCTGACTCCCTCGCTCAGACAGACACAACACACGTCCCATAGGAAAAAGAAGTTGTAAGTTCACTGCCTGTGTAATGTCCCAGCATGCATTGTGCTACTCCATTTCGCTACTAAATAGCAACCAAATGAGCCGAAATAGATATAAAGGTACATCTAAATAATGTGTAATGGTAACACAACCTGCAATTGTAGAACATTTCAATATTGGACCAAATAAAACATCGAAATGAAAACACCACCCTATGTGAAACTTATGTCATCCTGGGCCTATATATATCCCTTGTCGATTTAACGTGATTTAGATAAGTGACAGCGTAACGCGCTTCTACTGTCATGTCCTACTGTGATGTCCCCAATAAATTGGCTCTACTTCACATTTTAGATTTACAATAAAAACACACTTATGCAATGCCTTTACATAATGTAGGCTATATTTATGTGCATCATCCTATAGGGGAGAGAAAACGATATCTTTCTGGACAAACTTTCACCAATCTAATTAATCTCATCATATAGGGATAGGCTATATTTTTCTAGCTGATTAGAACATTCTTTTCACTTTGATCTTGCTATAGTGTAGCGTATTTACATGCTTGCAGTATTTAAACTGCAGTTAGATTGGTTTGAGAAGCATAATAATATGGAATAATAGCCTATATATGGAGACAGACAGACGGGATGAAGGGAGGGGGGGGGAGCAGAGCGCTTGGCTTTGTCTGGTTTTACTGGACCACTGGAATTGGAGCTTAAAAGGCAAGCGTGTGATTCGTTTATTGCACTTATCCAATGAGCAGACGGTGCATAATTCTACGCTTAAAAGGCGTGGTTGTAATGCTTTAGGCTGCGTGTAGCGCCAACACCAAGATATCAAGTGCGCTGGTCGACGCCCACTGATCAGCGCTGCGCCAGGCGCTCGGCATAGTTTCTACGCCGATGCAAAGATAGGGGCCATAATCTAAACAAAGTGCAAACATAAAAATTGTGACACAATCATGCAAAATTTACAGTAGAATTATGCTACTACATCATACAAAATTTACAGTAAAATTACACAACTACATCGGTGATCAATGGTTGCAGGTTTGATTTTGCTTCAGCCAGTGTTTCACCTTTTCATTAAAGCTTTTCAGATTAGTTTGCATTTTTATTTCTGTTGGTAGGGAATTCCATATGTGTATCCCTTTTAGTGAAAAGGATGACTGACTGAAGGTAGATTTGCGTTGGGCCGCTCTACAATTGCCATTCGCTGATCCCCTTGTGGCAATTCTGTTGCAGTTTATTTTTGTGACATATGGTGAAAGTACGGCTGGGACAAGATTCACACATTTAAAAATCAATTTGACAAATGAAAACTTAATGAAGCTGTCAAAACTGAGCAGCTTGTACTTGTGTAGAATTTTACAGTGGTGCCATTTCATTTGTTTTCGATCCATTATTTTCAGTGCCTGTTAGTGATGTAACAGGTTTGACAGTTGCCTGTGAAGCCTGGGCCCATACAGTTACACAGTAGGATAAGTGAGAAAATATCATTGCATGCATGAACAGTTCAGCTGCCTTGAGCGGTATGTAATGTCTTATCATTCTAAAGCAGTTCAAATTGATCTGGACTGTTTTGCATATTTTTTTCACATGTTTGTCAAATTTAAAGCAGCTACGAGCAAGATTTTCGATTGTTATTAAACAGTCTAAATTTAATATCAATGCATCACATCTTACCTCTAATAGTAGACGAGACCAACGCAGAGTAGTCTCGCTTGAACCCCGAGTGAATCGGCCAGTGTTAGTCTGTCTGTGGCCACGGCAGATCAGGAAGTGAAATGAAACGGTTTGCAGCAGCCACTTCGGCCATAACCACAAAATAACTTCCAAAAAACCTGTTAGAATATAACGAGAGATGTTCGCGAGAGTATGCATGGCGTTCTCCTTGTTTATGGTATGTTGCTAGGCAGCGCGAACGGGGGAAGGCAGGCAGCTGCGTTTCACTTCCGGGTTTCACTTCCGGGTTTATCCGGTCCGCCGGTATAGGCAGAGAGAGAGAGAGAGCCCCCTGGTGACGCGAGTTTAGACAGACACAGACTTAATAATCATCAAGAGAGCAATCTCCGATTCACACGCTTTGGTCTCAGCTACTATTATAGGTAAGATGTGATGCATCAATATTGTAATTATACTGTTTAATAACAATCGAAAATCTTGCTCGTAGCTGCTTTAAGTTGGGAATCCAAGATGACACCTAAACATTTTAAATCGTTGACCTCTTTTATTTCCTCTCAATCTATTTTTATTATGAGACTGTCTTGTGCTCTCCTTCTTATGGAGAACACATAGATACAGTCTTAGTGAGATTCAGAGTTAGGTGGTTGTTTTTGGGCCATTGGGATACAGCCTTCATTTCATTAGTTAGTATCTCAGCTGCTTGAAAAGGGGTTTTAGCTGATACATAAATTATTAGACACATACAGTGTGGAAAATAGGGTCCAGGTTGAAAAAAAAAACGAAATTCTCCTTTAAGATCCTCTCCTCTTGCAGAACATTTCTGTGAAGCTGGATGTAGATCATTCAGCAGTTTCTACTACATTTCTACTGATAAAAAGAGCTGGGATGACAGCAGGCAGGACTGTCTACAGGGAGGAGCAGACCTGGTCATCATAAACAGCCAAGAAGAACAGGTAAAGGGAAAAGTGGCAAAATGTCGCTCCCCCCACCCCAAGTTGTAAAAAATCTCTTTGCTGTTCATTTAATTGGGTTAACACTGTCTCACATTCCAAACTGTTTGAGTGCTTCACAAGTGTATGTTGATGTAATTTGTCTTTTAAATAATTCAACAGAAATTCATCAATTCCTTGAAATGGCACACCTGGATTGGTTTGAGTGACAGGGATGAGGAGGGAATCTGGAAATGGGTGGATGGTTCACTTCTGAACAGCACAGGGTAAGACATCGATTCTTCAGTCCCATTTACCAACAGTGGTGGAAATGGAGGGGGGGGCGCCTGGAGGGAACGGAGTTCTGGTTCTGGACCGCGTCTGGTGGCCCCACCCTGCCTAAGGTTCCCACAGTAAAACCTGGCCATTTCTACCACTGAACAGGTTGGCCTGAAAATGCATTGTTCATCTTATGTTCCATGAAGTACAGTTGACTATACATCTTCTTTTTTCAACAGGTTCTGGGGAACACGCCAGCCCACTGGATATAATCAGTATGACTGTGCTTTCACTTATTATTATTCAGGACTAAACAGCTGGAGTGATGGCCGGTGTGACACAAAGCGGCAGTGGGCATGTGAAAAAGTGATAGACTTCTAACATGATGTGTAATCAAATGAAAACAGATTGTGACTTCACACCTCACACCAAGATTGTCATTGTCATTCACACAGAGGATATGAAATGATGCTTTTAAGGGATTGTGCGTTTTATTGTTTGTGAAGCACTTTGTCATCTATTTTTCATCGTAGCTTCAGAACAAGAATGGATCAGTATTTGTTCAACAGTAGAAGTGTAGATTTACCAGCTGCTCTTTTCCTCAGTCTCAACAAAGTGATGTTTGTTACCAAGATGAGACCGTGCAACATCCTGCCTGAGCAAGTTAGATAAGCTACTTCAATATGATCTTTCAAATCACGTCTCAAAATACACTTTCACCTTCTGTAGTTTTGCATGTTTTTAATTTTCTTATGGTGTTTTTATCTTTAACCACTTTGCAATGTGCTTCCCACTTTTTAAGTCCTTCTAGTATATTTTATAATTATTTCTTTTTTTCCTTATGATAAAGTAAACTGCAAACTCTGCTTTTAAGAGAACAAGAAGACAAGTGCTATATAAATAAAACTGCCAACTTATTCTGTAAGAGATAATGGGCCCTATCTTGGTATCTACCTATCTTAGGTGCAAAAACTGGCGTTAAACGCAAAAAAACATGCCTTGCGCCTGCCTCGGGAAGATAGCAACATGGTTTTAGGCCCCGAAATGCGCTTTACGCCAAAGAGGCGTGGCGCAGTGCCAGAGTAGGCCAGAATGGGCGTTTCGGCCTTAATTACCCGCCTAACGATATCTTCTGCCTTGGCGTTAATTTAGCGCTTATCGCTTTTCAAAACCAGGCCTATTCAGTGCGCCGGTTGGGCGGAGCTCTCCTCTGCCATCTCACTCTCTGTCCCCCATCTCTCTCTCTCTCACTCCCTCTCTCTCGCACATCAGACAGCAGACAGGCAGTGGCGTGTCCAGACTTTTTTTTACCAGGGTGGCACAAGTGGGGCACAGACTTATGAAGGGGTGGCCACGGCGCCACCCGCAAGGGCGGTGCCGAAGAAAATTTGACGTTTTTTGGACTTTTAGCCAAAAAAACACACGCACTCGCTCGCACTGTGCACGCACACGGCACACGTCAGAATAGCGTTAATTTACCATGTTCGTCCCACTACATATATCTACTTTAATTAGTAACATTACAGTGTCTTACGTTCCTGTGTTTAAAGCATAATTTAAGAGAAATAGACCGATCAATCACACAGAGTAGCACCATACAAATGTAATATAAAGCTTCCCAGTTCTACACACATAGGGCTCTATCGTTGCGGCGGCGCAGTTTCTAGGCCGAGCGCCAGCCGCAGCGCAAAGCAGTGGGCGTGGAAAGGCGCACTTGATATCTTGGTATCGGCGCTAAACTCAGCCTCAACCATTATAACCACGCCTTTTAAGCGTAAAATTATGCATTGTCCGCTCATTGGAGAATTGCAGGGAAGAGACACACGCTTGCCTTTTAAGCTCCAATTCCTGGACAAATCCGGTAAAACCAGACAAAGCCAAGGGCTCCGCCGCCCCCCCCTCCCTTCATCCGGTCTGTCTATCTCCATATATAGGCTATTATTCCATATTATTATGCTTCTCAAACCAATCTAACTGCAGTTAAAATACTGCAAGCATGTAAATACCGTAAAATAGCCCGGCGTTAATTGACAAATATGTAGCCAGACCCCGCTTCAATATGGGACCTGCGGCAGTTTGGGACCTGCTTTAATTATTTTTGTACAAAAATATTGCTCAGCAAAGATTGTAAATAGTATGAAATTGTTTATTTAAACCATTTATTTTAATGAGTTGGCTACAGTCAGCACCCCACACGATTGCTTGTCTATGGGGAGAGCCGCGCCTCCCTCTCAGCGCAGCAGAGCACATTGCATGCCAGTTCTGGCCTGTACATGAAATCAAATAAAATTTGAGCTGAACTGTGACCTACCGGTATTTACCACTAAACTTTCTCCGCTGAAGGTGAGAGAACATGATCATCATGTGAGCAGATTATTTGTTGCATGCGCTGCCTCCTCCGCTGTTCATCACTCACGGAGCACCCTCTTCAGTAGCGCACATGTGAAAGAGCGGTGAAATACCAATTAGAAGCGGACTTCTATGCCCGCTGGCAGGGAAATATACCATAGGCACATTTCTCAAAATAATTATTACACCAGAGATGTCGGTTTTAGTGTATAAAAATCTTCAGGAAATGCCTACACAATTTTCAGAATCATCAGATGTTGAGGGAAAACGAATTTTGATCAGCAAGTTTCGTGCATGTGTTTTTTTTCCTCGTTGTTCCCGTTTCCTCGTTGTTCGTATTCTTCATCCGATTTTTCTTCTTCGTTGTGTTTGGGAGATGCATTCAACAGGATGTCGCAAAGGTAAAAAGAAAACATTGAAAAAACTAACCGGGCGTCAAATTGGGACCTGCTTTTATGTACAAAATATGTATCCAGACCCCGCTTATATATGGGACCCGCGGCAATTTGGAAGTCGGCTTCTAATTGGTATTTTACGGTACATGCCTATAATGTCAATTATCTGAATGAAATAATAATACATATTAATTATGAATATTAGTAATATTAGTAGCCTAGCTAATTTCGGGGGGGGGGGGGGGGGGTAATAAAACGTAGAGCTATATTACACATAAATGGGGATTATTATGATAGCCTAAACTAAATTTATGAAACTGCATTACAGCTTCACCCAAAGCCTGAGAAGGGTTGCAATCTTATATTCTATTGTATTCTAAAGTATTTTTTTCTATATATTGTATTCTCCATTCACTTTCCTGTCCCCGGTGCACAGAATCCTGCTTTAGGCCTGCTTTTCAAAAGCGCAAAGCGCTAAAAGTAGGCCAGGTCGGAAGATGGCTGGAAGATAGCAGTACGTCGGTATTTAGCGCCGACACGCCCACTTCGGCGCATTCAGGGACTCCGCCACGCCCATTCGGCCTAAAGCGCATTTGGCAGCCTAAAGCCTATTGCTATTTTCCCGAAACAGGCGCAAGGCACGTTTTTTTGCGGTTAAGGCCCGTAATAGCGCCGATGGCCTGTGGGAGAATAGGGCCCATAATTGACAAGTTTCAACTTTAGTTGCAATGTCTGGCAATTAACCACAATTCCATTGACATCAAGGCAATATCAAGATAACTGTTTAGGTTACTAAAGATAAATCTGGAACTATTAGAATTTGACAGTATATACATACGCACACATACAGCTGGGGGCTCCTGCTGTCAAGCTGCTGGCTTGACTCATCTGACTGACAAGGAGGAGAGCTTGTTGCTGCTCTCTCCTGCAGCTCTGACTGTGACTGACTGACTAGTAGCAGTGCTGCTGGCTGCTCTGTCCTGCTGTGCAGTTTTTAATTTCTTTGTTTTGATGGAGAAGAAATCCTCAATGTTCTGATTTCTTTTCATACTGTAATAGTCACATGAATACAGTACATACTGTATGTCACTTTTATATATCTCTTGCACAATAGATTTCCTTGTGCATGCATGGATCACATCAGGCCTACAAAGTTACACAAGACAGATTTACCTAGCTAGCATTAGCATTGACAACCAAACAATGACTGACGACAGGTTTGCTCATGTTAGCAACTAGCAAGCTGAGATGAAAACACACCTGCTGCACCACATTATCACGTAGCCTAGCACACAGGTGTATTGTCCATTTACCCTGTTAGTAGCAGGCTTAGTTTTAAAGACAGGGTGAAGTTTCAAGTCTACCGTAACATGTCATGATATTTTTTTTAGCGAGGGTGCTTAATTTAAAAGTGAAAATCTCCGTGTTTGTTGGCAGGTAATGTATGTTGTCTTTCTTTAAACCACTGGCACAGTAGCTATGTCATGTGTATCAAAGAGTCTACTCACACATGCCACAATAAATAAATAGCATATAGAACACTGATGCGGAAATATACCATGGAGGGACAGCGCTTGTGCCATATCCTAATGTTATGATTGATATGTAGGATAATGTTGCCCGGCCCTGTGTGTGCATGCGTGTGTCTGTGTGTGTCCGTGCGTGTGTGTGTGTACGGGGCTCTGGTGGGTATGCTGTCTAAAAATGAAATTATGATTTCTGTTCCCTGTTTATTCCAATCTCCAGACGAAAACATCCGTTTCTATAGTAAAGTTGAGTCAAATGTATATCTGAAACCCTCCTGTCTGTGTCGTCAAACTTCCTCTTTCCTTGCAGTGTTCCATCGAAAATCCCCAGATTCTCTGAAATGTATCTGATCAATTCTCTAAAATTAAGGTCACCAAAATCACATGATTCTCGTGTTAAGGTAAACATGTTGACATGTTTCCTTTGTACTGACAAATTAAGTAAAATGTTAACATTATGTGTGTCTCTGATAGAAGTAAGGGTTATAGTAAATGTTAACAAAAGGCTAATCTGCTTGCTGGCTTATAGACTGTACGGTCCATGTTTTTATCGAGAAGGCCGGAATTGGGTGGCATTCGCCATGTTGAGGTTTACCAGAAACTTATAGCAAAAGCCTGGGGTTTTCCATCAACACTTAACTCGAGCATGAAGACCAGTCGCAAAATGTTGCTTTGTGCCATAGTAATGCTGCATAAGGGATGTAAGGTAAAGGGGATGAAATGTGTTATTCTTAGCAGGAACTCAGTAATATAGCTTATCATTTATAATTGTTTTACTCTGGCACCTCTGCCATTTGTTTGCATATTAAGCGTTAATAAAATAAAGTAAGATGAAAGTTTTGCATGAAATGTGGGAGCATGCATGTTTGTGGAGAAGCAGTGTCACATCTGAAAGTGTAAGTCTCCAGTTCCTGATTGAAGAGGCAGTGTCACATCTGGAAGTGAAAGCTTCCAGTTCCAGAGAACATCAGCCCTCCCCAACTGGAAAAATAGGAAAGGAGAAGTTGACTGACGGGAAATCATCGTCAGAAGACAGAGGACCACCCACTTTTGTAATTGCTTATTAACTCATTCACCGCCAATGACGTCTTTGACGTGTTATCAGCAATGGCCTTCCCCGCCAAGGACGTGTTTGACGTGTTTTTGTTTTTATTGGTGCAGCGCCTGCAGCAAACACTTGCCCAGCCTGTGACACAGACACAGGTCCCTGCCTTCAAAGGGTAGCCGACAGCATGCGATCAAACACATACCGCAGCTGTTGTTTTGAAATTGAGCAAGAGGAAAAGCAGAGAACGGGTAACGCTTCCTTGTGCAGACAGGAGAAACGCCATTGAAACGCCCTCGGCGCGCTGCACGAGCTGGAGTCGCCTTCCTCTGTGCCAGCCAGGAGAAAACGGGAGAAAGTAATCAAGAGATGTGTTTGATCATCGGAGGAATGAGGAAATGATCGATCAGTTTGCGAGGGCGGTGAGGACGTGTTGAATAGCCGAGGGGAAAACGGGAACGATCAAATAGCAGAGTTGATATGACAGGGAGACATGGACGAGGACGGGTGTACCAGAACAAATCAAAAATAAACACAGGAACAGCTAGGCAGCAGCGGGCAGAAGGCACTCACAGCAGCCCGCTGTCCTTCTCAAGAGCTCTTCAGTTGGTTCATGAAATCGCTGGGCTGCGTGCCCTCCAGTGTTGCTCCTGGCCAATCCCAGCGCCACAGGGCGTGGTTATTGCTTATCCTATGTTGGGTTAGAAATCTAAAAGGGGGATCGTGTGTGTGTGTGTGTGTGTGTGTGTGTGTGTGTGTGTGTGTGTGTGTGTGTGTGTGTGTGTCTGTCTGTCTGTCTGTCTGTCTGTCTGTCTGTCTGTCTGTCTGTCGGTGTGTCTGTCTGTCTGTCTGTCTGTCTGTCTGTCTGTCTGCACACTCACACCGAGTAAACTGTATTGTTGAATGTAAAAAAAAAGCACTTCATGTGTGTATATATATATATATATATATATATTTTTTTTTTGTCATTTGTGTCCTAACGAATAATATTTACATGTCTGATGTCAATACAGTTCAAAATAAAAGAATTGAGAGTGAGTTATGCCTGAGATTGTGCCCTTTTACAAAAATGCTTTTTTCTCCCTTTTCTCTTCCCAGACAGGCTTTTTTGGTGAACATGGGGTGTATAAAAAGGGTTATAAGTAGAGTACAGAACATGCTAAAAGCTAACTTTCTTTTTGGGGGTGAAAGTAGAGACTTAGATCTTCATTTCGAGGTATTGGACATCACTGTAGTCCTAGTACAGAATTTACTGTGGGTCTTGAAAGATGACCAAACATTATGGAAATACTTGGCCTGTGCCAAAAATGCCAGTCAGATATTGGCAGTGAATGAGTTAAGAGGGTCTGTGGCTATGGTCAAGGGTCAATCTCTGATGGCCGATTGATACCAGGAGAGGAGTTGACCCAGATCTGTGTATTGTATTGAGCTTTTTATATTCAATGTCTGTTGTCAATTAATTGTCAGAAATAAATGTCAGATATACTGTAACAAATTGTCTCACTCTATTTTACTTCACCATTCCATGGGACGCGCTGGGAAGGCAGAGTAGAGATTGGCTAAACTAACCTTCTGATAACTTATGTCTTGTACCAGAAAAAGACCTTCCTGAATCAACACACCTGGTCCATGTAGCCGCCAGGAATCAGACAGAGGACGCTTCACTTCGTCACACACACACACACACACACACACACACGACATTGGTTTAGCGTTAAGTTGTTTGCTGCTCAGCTGCGCCAAATCCTCAAATCAAGATCTCCTTCTCTGGGGCTTTCGGCAGGCTAGACACTACTATGGCTCATTAATGCCTCTCAGGTTTAAGACTGGATTGCGCCTATACACGGAAGCTTGGTTTACTGACTGTGCAGAGAGCCAATCATATGGGGTGGCACCTGGGGTGGCCAATCAGATTCTAGGGGTGGCCCATGCCACCCCAGGCCACTCCCTAGACACGCCACTGCAGACAGGCACAAAGCCAACATGTGAAATCTCCCAGTATGCATTGAGGCCAATCCGTTTAGCAAGAAAAAGCAACCAAATCAGCTTAAATAGGGTAAGTGGTAGATCAAAATAATGTTTCTCTTAACACAACATGCAACTGTGGAACATTTCAATATTGGACAAAATAAAATCGCTAAATCAAAACACAACCCTATGTGAAACATATATGTAATCCTGGTAGTATATATATCCCTCACAGATATAACGTGATTTAGATGAGAGACAGCCGTAACACGGTTCTACTGTGATGTCCGCTCCGCTGCAATAAGACTTGGCTTACTTCACATTTACTTTTACAATAAAAACACATTTATGCAATGACTTTACATAATGTAGGATATATTTATGTGCATCATCTGCAGCACTGGAGAAGGTAGCGAGAGAAAACGATATCATTCTAATCTGGACAAACTTTCACCAATCTAATCTCATCATGACATAGGCCACATATAGGGATAGGCTATATTTTTCTAGCCAATGCGTTTAGAACATTCTTTTCACTTTTATCTTGCTATAGTGTAGCATATTTACATGCTTGCAGTATTTAAACTGCAGTTAGATAGGTTTGAGAAGCATAATAGTATGGAATAATATAATATATTGGAGACAGACAGGGATGAAAGGGAGGGGGGGAGCTCAGAGCGCTTGGCTTTTCTGACCGGACTGGATCGCTCCATGGAATTGGAGCTTAAAAGGGAAGCTTGTGATTCGTTTACTGCACTTCTCCAATGAGCAGATTGTGCATAATTTTATGCTTAAAAGGCGTGGTTATAATGCTTAAGGCCGCCTGTAGCGCAGACACCAAAATATCGAGTGGGCCGGTCCACGGGCACTAAGCTGCGCTGCGCCGGGCGCTGGGTGCAGTCTATAGGCCGATGCAACAATAGAGACCTAAATGTTTTTCAGGAACACGACTGTCTATTTCTTGTCTACTTCCTGTGCACCACCATATTGGATGCTGAATAGGCTGATTCAGTCTGCTTATTGGTCCTTTACACTCAAAAACTAATGAGCCAAAATGACCATGTGGACATGAATGAGTTCTGAATCAATGGGAGAATAACTATTCTTTATTTGATCAGGCCAATAAATGCTTTCCCTTGCTCAGATCACATCCATTTACGAGCCTTTATTTTGATGTCAACACACCTGCAAAGTTTTGTGACTGCATCTTACACGGTTGAAGCTATCGCGTTCGCAGACAGACAGGCAGACAGACAGACAGACAGACAGACAGACAGGCAGGCAGGCAGACAGACAGACAGACAGACAGACAGACACACATTTAAACACAGAAAGGGAAATACTGTAGATGAATAAGAGCAAATAAAAACTAAATAAAAATAAAAACAATGAATAAAAACCAAGGCTACAAAAAACTACACCCAAATCAGAGAACTTATGTTAAAGGAACACTCCGCCCATTTTCAACCAGCTTTGTATCATTAGAACATCAGTAGTATATCAGAAAACTGTAAACTGTTTTGAAGTCTGTCATTTAATTTGACAGTTATTGAGTGTTAAATTGTGGACCAGTGACATCACTGGTCCACACTAACTCAAATTAATAACTCATTAACTCAAATCAACTCTCAATAACTGTCAAACATTCTGTCATTCATCTAGTTTGACAGTTATTGAGAGTTGATTTGAGTTAATGAGTTATTAATTTGAGTTAGTGTGGACCAGTGATGTCACTGGTCCACACTTTAACACTCAATAACTGTCAAATTAAATGACAGACTTCAAAACAGTTTACAGTTTTCTGATATACTACTGATGTTCTAATGATACAAAGCTGGTTGAAAATGGGCAGAGTGTTCCTTTAACACTTATTACAATGCTTTAATACTGGAAGTGATACTGTTGATAGCCTTCCAGTAATATAGCATGGATATTTTAAACTTAAATCAACTGTCAAAATCCATAGCCACCCATCATTTAAAATCAATAAGGCCACATGAATGTTATGTATAGAGAGGCAAAGTGACCACCTACTTCCTGCTTCAGCATTGTACCAGAGATTTTTATCCACCATTTATTTTCCCATAGACATTTCGTGAAATGCTTATACAAATAGTTCAGTCAGGACCACTTTAGTCAAAAACACAAGACCACATAGATCACTTTAAAGCTTTTATTAGCATGAGTTATATTTGGCGGTATGGCTCTGTTCTGGAGGCTCCTGCCCTTCCATGCGCATACATGGAAAGCCTAAGGCAGGGAGAGCGGCAGCAGCAGATTATGGGAGATCCTTGCCCCTCCATGAGCAACATGGAATAGCCTTAAGGCAAGGAGAGCAACAAAAGACCCCCAAGTACAGAACAGAGCAAGCAACAATGACAACAGAAATGACATTGTTTAAGTCAGACACAGCATGAAAGGAGGAGCTGGGGAGGAGGTGGGTTGCAAACAGCTTGCAGATGAGGCAGCCATGTTAGGCAGCAGACTGGAGCAGAATTAAAAAGTGTGCCCTGTTTGAGTTGAGCCAATTGAATGCATCAGCTAAGCAGTCAGCTGATGTGGGCTGGGTTTAAGCTGGGCTTGACATCCGTGGCCTGCCTGAACTACCGCTGTGCTCAATTTTTACTTTGTCAAACCAAACGGTTCAGATGAAGCCTGCGTTAGTTCATTCAAGACATGATGTCATAGGCTACGCCCCATAGCTGTACCAGCTGACAGCCTCTGTTTGGTTCACCGTTTAACCAATTCTCCAATCACAGTCATTCTCACAACAAGGCGGTCCGTTTAAATATGGCAGCCTCTCACTCACTAATCTGTTCCCCACCTTGCTGATCGGTGCGGCTGCTGGCAACGCTTTGCCCCCTCCACCCCAGCCTCCACCTTTTAGATCAATGCTATCATGTATTGTAGCTCTGGAGTCTGCATGGCTCAAAAAAATGAACATGTTTCCATGTCTTGCTTTTAGGCTCCCTCTTTTACTTCTATGGTTTAAATGTATCTGGAATATTTTATTCCCATGGGGGATTCTGCTTGCTCTCCCTGCTCGGCGTAGCATGCTTGCTGAGCCGAGTTCAGGGAGAATTAAATTAATTAAATATTAAATTAAATATTAAATTAATTCTAAGAGCGGAGCCTTCAACGCCAAACATAATTGTATGCATTGTATTCATAATACAATAAATTGTTAATTCTATGACTTGAGTGTTCTTGAATGAACTATATTTAGAATCGGGAGGGACCAGAGAACATTTCACTCAGACCAAAACTTAACAAACTACATCGAATAAATCTGCAACTTTTTTTACGTGGTCTCTCCTGTTTCTAAATATATCTGAACTGTTTGGTTGGAACAAGTAAAACTATTTTTATAAGCATTTTACGAAATGTCTATGCCAAAATAAATGGCGGATGAAAATCAAAGATCTAGTGGAAACAGAGGAGAGTCAAAGAGAGAGGGAAGAGAGGGCCGAGGTGGAGGAGAGGATAGTGGACGGGCTCTATCGTTGCAGCGGCGCAGTTTCTAGGCCGAGCGCCAGCCGCAGCGCAAAGCAGTGGGCGTGGAAAGGCGCACTTGATATCTTGGTATCGGCGCTAAACTCAGCCTCAACCATTATAACCACGCCTTTTAAGCGTAAAATTATGCATTGTCCGCTCATTGGATAATTGCAGGGAAGAGACACACGCTTGCCTTTTAAGCTCCAATTCCTGGACAAATCCGGTAAAACCAGACAAAGCCAAGGGCTCCGCCGCCCCCCCCTCCCTTCATCCGGTCTGTCTATCTCCATATATAGGCTATTATTCCATATTATTATGCTTCTCAAACCAATCTAACTGCAGTTAAAATACTGCAAGCATGTAAATACGCTACACTATAGCAAGACCAAAGTGAAAATAATGTTCTAAATGCATCTGATAGAAAAAAATATTGCCTATGGCTGGATGTCATGAGATTAGATGAAAGTTTGGCCAGAATGATATCGTTTTATCTCTCCTCCCCCACTGCACGATGCAACATCCTCTGAATGACACCTATCACTTTTACTGGATCTGATAACTTTATTCTATTTAACACCTTAAGTGCCATAGCCGAAATAATTCGTCTTACATAATCCAGCGCTTGAGTGCCAGAGCCGAAATAACTCGTCTTACATGTTTTTTTGACGGTGGGACATCAATCAACCCCTTTTACATCTTCGAGATAACTATTTGGAGCAAGAGCATGTGTGTAATCTATTTTACCGACCACTAAGTGGCGACAGAGACCGAGAGAAGTCACAGCCACGGGACCCAAAAGCCACAAAAGCAGCCGCCTCCCGCGGAAATGGCTTGGCGATTTTACAGTCAGAAGCCCGGACACACACACACAGAACGGACAGAGATCCCTTCCCCCCAGAGCCGCGCAGCAACGCGCGAACACACACACACACACACACACACACACACACACACACACACACACACACACACACACACACACACACACCGCGGGAGAAAGCCATTCAAGGAAATGGCGACGCGATTTTACAGTAATCCATTTCAGACTCGTCTTGCCCGACAGGCAGACAGGCAGGCAGGCAGCAGCAACGCGCTTCTGACACGCCCGCTGTTAGAGCCAGGAGGAAGGAGGAGAAGACACACGGAGGGAGGAGTTTGAATGAGAGGGGTGTTTCCTGTTGTTATGGAGGAAATTACTGTTCAAAACTATTGTTTAGAATGTCTGACGGTCTTACTGATGCCAAAAATGAATGGTTAAAGTGACTGTTTCACAAAAAGCCATTTATCTCTGAATAAATTTCCAGACGCTGAAACCATGCTGTACTCAACGGCTAATATCTACATAACTACTAACTCTGCAAACTAACTCTTTTAGACAGAGAAAGCACACATTCTATTAGTTATTTTTAGATGATTGGTGTTCATGAATTCTTAACAGAAAAGAATCCTCGGCTCTTCTAAAATGAGCCAGAATCGTCAAAAACACCCCTGGCACAACTTACCTACAGGAATGAAAACATGGCTGGCATTCAATGTGTTAATTTACTGGATTTTATTATTGAGTAATAGTATTTTATTTGGCCTATATATGCGTCCCCCCCACCCCCTGCCCACAGGCTCTGACAAATATGTTCATTCTCAATAAAATCTTCAGTAATCAATCAGAGTGACTTTAAAAGCCAGATTGGCAGCAGCTGACGGGTGAGGCGCAGGTCCCTCCGGCACTTCTCCTCGCTGTGGGCAAGCAGATAGGCTACTTTTCACAAACTGATTGCAGGGTGCTTTTACTGATACATATGCAATGGAAATTAGGAGAAGCAAGGCAGACTTAATACATGACAAGCAGGGTATTTTTACAGGGCAATATTTTCACTAAGCGTGTGTAGGTCTACCTGATGTTCAGGTATGTGGTCCTAGGCCGGTACACCCTCTCGGCCTCCTCCCTCTGCTGCCTCATCATCATGAGGGCCAATCTAAGATCCATTTAGACTTAATTGGATAAATAGTACAATAGATTAGCTAATGCACGACATTTTACCAATGAAATCAATGACTGATTGAAGTCTGTTCAACTTACAAGGCGATCAGGGTTTATTTTCTATGTTATCTTTTGTGTGCTATTTTCTATCCTGCTTTTCATTCAGGCTCAGCAGGTTTGCGAGCACAGAGGCTTATATAGGCTTCTAAACAGGTGAAGGGTGTCATTGGAAATTGCTACAGATTGCCACTGCTCTCCTATAGGCTGCCCTGTTGTGCTGGTCTTACTAGAGCGGGAAACAGGCCGACGTCTTGTTCAGCACCTCGGACAGCTCCGCTGCCACAGACGGGGGAAACATTTGGAAATAATTCTAACTACTATGCTTTGCACAGAGAAAATATAAATACAACAGACTATTCTGGAATGAATAGCTGTAAGGAAGAGTGGGGTTTGAAGAAGCGCTACACAACAGTTTATCCAGTTTCTCTCTTTCTCTCTTTCTTTCTCTCTCCCTTTCTCTCACATTAAACGATATACATGCCTATAATGTCAATTATCTGAATGAAATAATAATACATATTAATTAGGAATATTAGTAATATTAGTAGCCTAGCTAATTTCGGGGGGGGGGGGGGGGTAATAAAACGTAGAGCTATATTACACATAAATGGGGATTATTATGATAGCCTAAACTAAATTTATGAAACTGCATTACAGCTTCACCCAAAGCCTGAGAAGGGTTGCAATCTTATATTCTATTGTATTCTAAAGTATTTTTTTCTATATATTGTATTCTCCATTCACTTTCCTGTCCCCGGTGCACAGAATCCTGCTTTAGGCCTGCTTTTCAAAAGCGCAAAGCGCTAAAAGTAGGCCAGGTCGGAAGATGGCTGGAAGATAGCAGTACGCCGGTATTTAGCGCCGACACGCCCACTTTGGCGCATTCAGGGACTCTGCCACGCCCATTCGGCCTAAAGCGCATTTGGCAGCCTAAAGCCTATTGCTATCTTGCCGAAACAGGCGCAAGGCACGTTTTTTTGCGGTTAAGGCCCGTAATAGCGCCGATGGCCTGTGAGAGAATAGAGCCCGTCAGGGAGATGTCCAGGGTTTCGAAATAGGGGAGGTCCAGCAAGGAGAGGCGGATTTGAGTTCCCCCCCCCCCCTTTTTTAGCCATATTTAGAGTAATATATCATTTTAAATAAATAAAAATGTTTTTTTTAACCTTTTTTAGCCATATTTAGAGGAATATATCATTCTAAATCAACATTAGGATTATACTGTTGTGATGTCATTATTCAGTATATTCTCTTTCATGTCACCACCTGCTCAGCTCTCCTGTCAACATAATTGTAACTAACAAACACAAACTGTTTTAGCCAAATTCATATAAAAATGACACCTACAAACACAGGTACACAACCCAAGCCGTACACAACACACAAAGTCATCATCGATAATAAAAAAAACATACAGAGGGACCTGTTGGCTGGCAAGAACATGTATTTATTGTCATTGACATTGTCATTGATTTACATTACATTATAATGCTTGAAAATAATTTGTAATGAAGGGTTCAAATTATTGAATGTGATTATTATCAAATTATAGGCTAGCAAGAGTAATGCAACAATAACAAATACATAGTAGATGACACAAACATGTGGGCTCATGTACTCTTCAAATAAGTGAATGAAACCCTGCATAATGTAAAAACATTATTTGATATGGTTTAAGGCTTCAAGCTACTGAATAGTGCGAAGGATGCCTATTGCCCAGTATCAAATACCCACCTCGGTCAAATCTAGTCTACTACAACACATACAGGTGCATCACCATAAATTAGAATATCATGACAATGTTCTATAATTTTTTATCAGTTATCAAATATATATTACTATAATTATACTATATATACAGTGTATATATACAGTTTAGTATATTCCAAATGAAAAATAACATTTATTTATTCCTGATAGGAACGATTGAAAAATAAAATAAAATATATTATGTTGTTTTTAACTTTACACCACCTCTTTTTGTTACTTATTGGGTCATGAAACTGAAACCATGCATACAGCCACCGGCATACCTGACTTCGGGAGCTTGGCAATTGGCATCATGCATGATTAGCCAGTAGCTTCCCAACGTGTCACACAGGTAACGTTACTTAAGAGACAGACTAGACACTTACTTTCTTGGTTGTTGCTAAAAAATCTGTCAGTGTCACTCACTCACCTCGTCTGTCGTTCACTCGCTCACTGTCTCGCAGCTCGCTCACCTTCAATTATCTCGCCAGGCAGACAGACAGTCATCACCACCATGCTGCTGCTCTCTCGGAATCAAGTTACTGCGGACGCGGCGTCAGATGACTTCCTGCCTGACCTGCCTTTCGTTTCAAAATAAAAGCGATCCCGTGTTTTTCATGCTTTTCCATGCAGCTTTTTTTATTTTTTTCTCTGAGATATTAGGGGAGGTCCGGACCTCCCCGTCCTCATAGCTAGATACGGCCATGCTCCCAAAGTGCAGACAACTATGGCGGTCGTGACCCCAGATCAAATTCGGAGAGCACACCAGATCATCAGCTAGGTGAGTCTCTCTCACACACACAAACGCACGCACGCACGCATGGACACACAGGACGTTGGGGACATGTCCCCAAAACTTTTTCAAATGGCCGGTCTCCCCCCATCACAAAGCATAATTTGTTAAAAATGTTCTGGAAAAGAAATAGCTATAAAATAAATAATTTTTACATGGGTGTTACATCCCTTAAAAGTTGTCTAGGGTGTGAGTGGTGTAACATAAGAAAAAAGCCCAGGAAGAAAAGAGGTCAACTATATCAAAAGGTACCAAACAATATTTATTTAACAAAAAGGGGGTTTCAAATAATAACAGGAAGCAGATAAAGGCTTCAGGGTGGCCAAATGCCCACCAACCAAATTACATAGAAATAAAAAGGAACTACATATCAACAAAAAGACAATCCTACCCTCCCTAGCCTACAAAAAAACACAAGAAAAGGCGGGAATGAAAAAGGGTGACACACAGTTAATATTAAGCAGTGTTGGGGGTAACTCATTACAAAAGTAACATATTACATGTAATATATTACTTTAAGCAGTAACTCAGTAATATAACTTATTAAAGCACATGTTTAAATAAAGATATAACCATGTCCTAATCAAATTGTGTGTTTTTATACAAATAACCACTATAGTGACAATAACAAAGGAAACTGATAACATTTAGACTTTTGGACTGACTTCAAGACAGTTTAAATTATTTTTCAGGATGGTTCTGGGGCGGCGATGTCATTCTGCTACTGCAGTTATTTTGGTGAAAGTAATGCAAAAGTAGTATATTAAATAACGAGTTACTCTAGTCTACACAGACAATAATAGTATAAAGTAACTTATTACTTTAAAATGACAGTAACTAGTAATATGTAATAATAATAATAATTCATTTATTTTATATATCGCTTTTCAAAACCCAAAGACGCTTAACAGTAAAACAAAAACAAGCAACAGGCAACAGAAACACGCAACAGGCAACAGATACAGGCAACAGGCAACAGATACAGGCAACAGGCAACAGATACAGGCAACAGATAGGCAACAGGTACAAATAACAGTGGCGGTTCAGGGCAAGGTTGTATGAAGAAGCAAAGGAGAGGAAGAGAACAGGAGGGAGGGGCAGGGGGTAGTATATTACATTTTGAAAGTATCTGTTTAAACAGGCCAGAAAGGCAGTACAGGATACAGATTAATGCTATACCACACAAGGCTAACAATTATGAGCATTAACTGTAGGGCCAATAAGACTGAGAGTACACCGTCAAGTTAACTCACAAAGGCAAGAGCCTCCCTGGCTTCTTATACTGAGCTTGATTGGGAACCAGCTCCAGGTGAGGACTCCTCCCACACAGCAATCAGGCAACAGAGGGGGGCGTGCAGGACAGAGACAGAGGTGATGCAATGGAAAAACACTGACACATACCAAACCAAGGCCAGGCTTTGACCAAGGCCGTAACAGCGGAGTTGCATGAGGTACTTATTGATAGTTGGGCTATACCACAATATATTGCATCCAGTGCACTTCCAGTTACGAGCAGCGGGGGAGCTCTGACGGGGAAACAGCTACTCTCTGCTTGAGCAAGAACGTAATTTAGCCACTTAAAAGAAGACTCACCTTTTCTCTTGTTTTTGTTCTGCTTTGTAAGGATTATTTTGACTAATGCTTCTAATTTCTGAGGTAGAAACCCTGAATAAGCCCACTTAGAGTTTCCTGTCTCTACCCACGTGTTTCCCCCCTTTCTTTGTTTATGTATTTTGTTTTTAATATCTGCAAATAAATAAAATAATAAAGTAAATATGAAGTTATATAGTCTCCCATCTGAAATGAGTGAAGCCGATTGTCTTCTGCTGCCGCTGCACAGACAGAGATGTGACTTTCATATCACACTCTGCACGCCCGTACACACGACACAACCGGTGACCATCTCCCCTCACTGGTGAAGTCAGAGCAAAGTGTTGACTCATTCTAGGTGATAACTCAAACTCCCACTCTGCTGTGTGGCCTTGAAGACAAGTTCTGAACAAGCGTGAATTCTCAATAGCTGCAACCAGATATGTGAATTTCCAAAATGCATTGTGATGTCATCCACTCTATTGTGAAATCCCCCCATGCGTCATAGGATGAAGCATCTGTCTATCACATCTATCAGGTGGTGGTGTGGCGTCAGACCAAAACCCGCCCACAGTTGCCTATAGGATGCTGATTGGTGCAAACCACTGGTGGTTCAGCTTCAAACTAATCTCTTGTTTTGGTCTATATTGGATGTTTTCATGTAATTGTTGTTCATATTGGTTTAGATGTCTTAGGTCAGAGACCTCGCATAAAAAGCCCATTAGGATTTATTGTCTCTTCTCTGCACCTGCACAATCTTTTCATCCTTTTGTATCCTTTTGTTTTTTCTTGATTTTATTATGTGATCAATTTAGCGGCAAGATTGATTTGTCATGTGATCGTGATATTGAATCCAACTGCCTCACAAGGTTATATATATATATATATATATATACCGGTATCAAGGTTATTATAGTTAACGAAAACTAACGAAAAAACAAAAACTAGAATTGAAAAAACATGAAATAAACTGAAATAAAAATAAAAACTAAGCTTTACAAAAAAAAAGATAACTAACTGAAACGGTATTGTGTGTTTACAAAACTAACTAAAATAAAATAAAATTGAAGAGAAAATGTCCTTAGTCTTTGTCAGTTTACAGTATTTCATACATAATAAGCCTATTTTGAGTGGAGATGAAATCTATTTTCCTAGATCTATCATATTTTATGACCCTTTTGAATCTCACCCCTGACAAACACGCCATATTACAAAAAAAAGAGGAAAGGGGCAAAAAAAGACTAAAACTAACACTGAAACTAATAAAAACTAAACTAAAACTAAGCATTTTCAAAAACTAAAAACTAAACTAAACGATCAAACCCACCTTAAAAACGAATGAAAACTAAACTGAAATTGAAAACAAAAAGTCAAAACTAATAAAAATAAAAACTAATGAAAAAATCCAAAACTATTATAACCTTGACCGGTATATATATATATATATATATATTTATTTATCTATCTATTTATTAGATAGATATCTATTTATTAGAATATAAACTAGAAATCTGATCTTACTATTCAAGTTAAAACAATGGCCATTTGGTGTAATCTGTGAATTCCTGACAAACAAAGTCTGATTGTAGAAAAGAGAACCCACTTGAAATGAAATTACACATTTTTCACTACACTACGGTTATTTTTGTTTCTTTACTCTTTAGCACTCTGTCCTACATTAAACAATATATTAGACAATGTTCAAGATATTTATAGATTATAACCATTTTATTACCGTTGTATTTACATGTTCCACCTGTTCTAGTTAATGTTATGAACATCCTCTTATCTTCAGAATGCACTAATATATTTCCCCTCTCAGAACCAGCAGCCAGGAAACTGATGACGATCCATCTGAGCTACAGCAAAGTCCACAAACCCAAGGCAAACCCCAGAATCTGAACACAACATACAAGATACAAGATACAAGATGTTTATTGTCACACGGATATACAAGTACACACGGTGAAATGCTTGATATGAGTTATGTTCCATTACAGTCATCATCATCATCGTCATCAACATCGTCATCATCATTGTCATCAACATCGTCATCATTGTCATTCACATTATCGACATGGTACATTACATGGTACATTAACATCAGAACATTGTCATCGTTATTGTCATCTGTTCCGGTGCTTTTCGGGTCTGTGCCGTATATTGCGGATGCCTATAAATAATCTTTATATGTTATGTTAATTAGTGACATGACTTCATAGGCTATGGGCCTTTTTCACCATCAGCCAGGTTGTGTCTAAAAGGCATGAAATACTGTAACACAGGTGCAAGCAAAACATTAATGAGGGTTTCCAACTTCCCATCCATTTATGTGTTCCGGTGCCGGGGCACTCGTTAATGTATTGGTTGCACCTGTGTTATTCCCTGCCTTTTAGACACAAAAAGGCAGAGATGAAAAAGGCGAATCAAGACACAGCATTATTCAATCTTCATTTAACACGTTGACTGCCAACAACGAGTTGAGTCGTCAAACACAATCCAGCTGTTCACTGCCAACGACGAGTTGAGTCGTCAAAAAAAAAAAAAAAATTTTTTTGACGGTGCTACGTGGATCAATGCCCCCCGCGTCTCCTATGGAGATATTGGAAGTATTGAATGTGTATAATCTATTTTACCGACCAGCTAGGTGGCGACGGTGCCCTCCCGACAGAGAGAAAGTCAACCAAAAGCAGCCGCCTCCCGCGGCTGCTTCCTCCATTCAAGGAAATGGCTTGCCGATTTTACAGTCATCAGTCACCAGACTCGCCGCTCTCGGGCCGCGCCAGCAGCAGCACACGGGGGATTGCAAATTTGCATAAGCCTAGAGTCGCACTGGGCTTCATCGGGGCTCTCAAACCCAAGAGACGAGTGAGCCCTATCCACACTCGCTGCCAGGGAGGGAGGCTGCTCAAACTCGCTGCCAGGGAGGGAGGCTGCTCGAACTTGCTGCAGCAGCAGCAGCAGCAGAGCACTCGCTTGTGACAAACGCAGGCTGAAAGCCACTAGACACGCCCACGGAGGGAGGAGTTGAAGGAGAGAGCGTTCGGAACTATATTGTTTGGATGTCTGATCTCTCACTGATGCCAAAAATAAATGGTTAAAGTGACTGTTCTGCCTGTTTGATTGAATTTCACAAAACTGCGATTATCTCAGCTTTCACTCTCAGACAGCTGAAACCATGCTGTACTCAACGGCTAATATCTACATAACTACTAACTCTACAAACTAACTCTTTTAGACAGAGAAAGCACACATGCTATTAGTACTTTTCTGAACTTTGTGTTCACAAACTCCAAGCAGAAAAGAATCCTCTGCTCTTTTAAAATGAGCCAGAATCTTCAAAAAACGGCCTGGCAGAAGCTACCTACAGCAAAAAAAAAACGGCTGGCAGTCAATGTGTTAAGCAGGTAGCCACAATGAGACTTAAAATCTGTTTGTCAGGAGAGACCAGGCCAAGAAGGCAGCATCATGACAACCATCAAAGTGAAGGATATAAATACAATGTACATATGATGTAAAGTGCTTGTGGATTTGGCAGGACTGGAGGCTGTATGGGGCTTTGTTGCAGAGGTGTGTGCTGCTGTCTTTGTGTGGGCTCTTTTGGCTTGTTAGTGGTGTGGTGCGGGGGGTGCTCTTTGTGTGGTGCGGGGGGTGCTCTTTGCCTCTCGGGGTGCCAGTTGACTGGTGGGGTTTGCAGAGGTGTGTGCTGTCTCGTCTGGGTCCTGTCAACACGTTCTCACTCCCAACCCGTCAAATACTGACGTTTGGTCAGGAACCCTTATTAACCCTTATTTTTCATTGTAAAGCCACATCATAATAAAAATTATATTCATGTGATTGTGTGTAGTTCTTCATAGATCTAGCCTCTTCATTTTGCTCTCAATGTGCACCAGATTGATGCATTTTACTTTAAAATGTACACAATTTCCGGGGGCATGCCCCCGGACACCCCTAGGGGCGCTGTGCTCCCCCTGCCAAATGTCCTCACCACTTTCCTTTTTTTATGATCAATTATTTATTCGTATTTTCATAAACAATACAGTCCACACACACCAAAAGAACCACAAATATATAACAAACAAATAAAGACATACAAAACAAAAATCAAACTAAACCTAACCACTATTCTAAGAAAAGAAAAGAAAAACAGTGTCACATCAGCAGCCCACAAACACCATTGCAAAAGCCCCCGGCATAAACATCAGCTTAAATAAAATAAAATAAAACATCTTCCCATCACAGTCCATTCCCAAAATCCAAATATTTCCCCCATTTCTGAACATATTTCTCCGACTGGTTAATGAGACGAAGAGAGAGTTTCTCGTATGCTGCCACCGTCCCCAACTGAGAGAGCCATACATTCACTGAGGGTAAATCAGCCGACTTCCACTCATGAACTAGAATTTTCCTGCCAAGCATAAGAGCTGTATGGATCCAGTCTGCTTCAGACTTGGGGAGGTTGTGCAATGGTAGAGGATCACCAAGAATAAACAAACTAGAAGAGAATGGAACATCCTGCCCAATTATCCCTTTAATTTTTTCGTGAATGGCTGTCCAAAAATATTGGGCTTTAGGGCAAGCCCACATAAGGTGTACCAGAGTACCATCCGTGATGTTACATCTCCAACACTCTGGGCTCTCCCTCAGCTTAGCTCTGAATAGCTTTACAGGAGTCCAATAGATTTTATTTATAATCTTAAACTGGATCAGTCTTGTTTTAATCTCCCTAGACACCTTCTTTACATTCCTTAAGATTTTTTTCCATGTCTCATCAGAAAATGACATATTCAAATCAACTTCCCAACCCACTTTAAGAAAACCAAACTTAGTATCTGATTGAGTCAAAAGCATGGAATAGTATTTTGAAGCTTCGTGTCCACTTCCAAATAACTCCAGAATTAAAGAGGGGGTATTCGAGTTCAGAGGTTTGGAAGGAGGCAGTCCGAATGTCTGAATTAACTGATGCCTCATTTGACGATACCTCCAGCCCTGGCTTTCAGGTAAATCAAACTGTTGTTGTAAAGCAGTAAATGATTTTATATTGTCCCCCAGGTAAAGGTCCCCCAAAACAAGGATGCCCCTATCCACCCAGACCTTCCAAATAAATGGTTTCTTATCTATATTAAGCTTAGCGTTCAGCCAGATACCTGAAGACAAATTCAAAAAAGGATCAAAATTTAGTATTACAGCCGACCTTTTCCAAATCCATTGCATATGCTGGAGTATTGGGTGAGTCTGGGCATCCTTCGGCAATTTTGCCGATATATAATAAATAGAGGGGATAGCCTCACAGAGGGCCTTTTCCATAGAAAACCACGGTGGAGCGCGCTCAGGAGGTAGAGTCCAATGGGCCAGGTGCCTCAAACCAAAAGCCTGATAGTATAAAAGCAGATTTGGAATACCTAGTCCTCCCTGGTCCACTGGTCTCTGTAACCTACGCAAGTTAATTCTAGGGCGCTTATTGTTCCAGAGAAATGTATTACAAAGCCTATCGAACTGCTTAAAGTACCTCAGAGGAATCCTTATTGGCAGTGCCTGAAGTAGGTAATTACACTTTGGTACACAAGTCATCTTCACAATGTTAGCCTTACCCCACATTGAAATTAAAAGGGGGGCCCATCTCTCTATATCTACTTTAGATTGACCTAGCAATGGCTCAAAATTTATACTAATTAGCTCTGAGAGCTTAGGGGGGAAGGTTATGCCCAGATATCTAATGCCCTCCGTGGGCCATCTAAAGTTTCCAGACTGAAACAAGGATTTGGGGCAATAAGCCGTTAGTGGAAGAGCTTCCGATTTCAGCCAGTTAACTTTATAGCCTGGGAGCTTGGAAAATGAGTCTATTATCTTAAATAATGCAAAAAGGGACCTCTCTGGATCTGAAACAAATAGAAGAATGTCATCTGCATACAACATCAGCTTATGCAAATCCTGACCAATCTGTATACCAGGGAAAGCTGGGTCTAGGCGAATAGCTGAAGCTAGAGGCTCTATTGCCAGGGCGAAGAGCCCAGGGCTCAAAGGATCCCCCTGTCTTGTCCCCCGCCCTAATTCAAAAGGAGGTGAAATAATACCATTGGTCAGGACTGCAGCTTGAGGCCGAGTATATATTAACCGTATCCAATCAATAAATGTATTACCGAAGCCAAAGGACTTCAAAGTCAAAAACAAATAACGCCATTCTACCCGATCAAAGGCACGTTCTGCATCAAGAGAAATGGCTGCCATAGGCATCTGTTCATTCTGTGTAGCCCACATTATATTAATTAGACGTCTAACATTATCGACATAATTGCGGGAATGAATGAAGCCGACTTGATCTTTATGTATTAGATAGGAGATAACTTTATCCATTCTCTTAGCGAGGATCTTCGAGAGAATTTTTCCATCACACCCAACTAAGCTAATAGGCCTATAACTTTTACAGTCTAATGGGTCTTTCCCTTTTTTTTAAATCAAAGTAATAAGTGCCTCTGACAAAGTCCGGGGTAGGGAACCCCGTTCTAATGACTCAGTATACATATCAAGTAATAATGGAGCTATTTCTGCAGCATAGCAGTGATAGAATTCTGCTGAAAACCCATCTAAGCCAGGTGATTTAGCTAATGGTAAGTTATGTATGACCTCCAAAATCTCCTCTACAATAATAGGAGCATCCAGCATAGCACGTTGCTCCTCAGAGAGAGAGGGGAGATTTATATTAAACAAAAATAAAGTTATCTCCTCATCCTCTGCAAGTGATTCTGAAGTATAGAGTTGAATATAAGAGTTCCTAAATGTATTATTAATTTCAGTTACATCAGAGACCAAACTACCCCCCTGTGCCCTAATAGCCGGAATAGCGCTCATAGACTCCCTTTGTTTAATATAATTGGCCAGCATCCTACCCGCTTTGTCCCCCTCTTCGTAGTGTTTCTGTCTGGCTCTAAACAGCGCAAACTCTGCCCTTTCAGTAAGAATGGAATTAAACTCGTATTTCAGTCTGGTCAGAGCTATAAGATTAGAGGAAGTCATGTCGTTCGCATATGAACTCTCTGCTACTTTAATTTGTTTATCCAATTCAACTTGTTTTGCAATGTTAGCCTTTTTCCTGTAGGATGCATATTGTATAATATAACCTCTATAGTCCTCACCACTTTCCAAATCAAACCTACGCCCATGGCCTGGAGGCTGGAGTTGCTGGAGCACTCTGCAGATGAAGGCCAGCGCTCCACCCAGGTGTTCCTATGCAAAATGTAGATGAAGCTGACGGACAGGAAGAGAGAAAGGAAGACATTCATTTCCTTGATTCAAAATATTTGAGTTTAAAAGACAGACAGGGCTAAAAATGGCCGTAATAAGTTATCACAATATTATTATATCCGAAAAATAAGGCAATATGTAGTCTCTCATGATATCGATAATATCGATATCATATCAATATTGATGGATTTTGCAGACCAACTTTATCATTTCAGGTTCAGGTTAAATTTAAGTTGTCAATTACAAGTTGCTGTCACTCAAGGGCAGGAGGGAACGGGGTGTGAGTGGATGTTAAAACAGGATGTTGGACCCGACATAATGCAGGGAGGGATCATTCAAAACTGTAAACCAATATCTAATAATATCTGAATTGAAATGTTCTGATCCATGTCACTTCTCCTCCTTACCTGTTGGTGTCGCTGTCTATGGTCCACTGGTCCTCTTTGGGGGCGATGACGAGGTACTGGGAGCCCTGCTGCAGGTTGAGGCCATCTCTGCAGCCTCCATGAGACATAAAGAGCCTCTTCTGACCCGACTCCACCCCAGCCTCCACGCCTGGGTGGAGGGAAGGAGAGAGTTGGAATTATTTACGACATAACTCTGTATAACTAAATCAACACTCAAATCAATTGCAGGGCAGGGGTTCCCAACCTGTTTTGGCTCGTGACCCGATTTTGATGTCACAAAAATCTAGGGACCCTAGACATTCAAATTATGGTACACCGTCGATAATAGCATCAGTGACAGCGTCAGTGATGGCACATGTATGCTTCTTTTTTCCCTCAGAATTCTGACTTTATTTTGAGAATTCTGACTTCATTCTCAGAATCCTGATTTAAAGTTATAATCTCAAAGATTTTCATAAAAAAGTCACTATCTGATAGTGAGCCCACTGACACTGTTTGGATCTCACCTGCAATTGCCACTCATCACCATAGGTGTCACTCAAGAGAAGAAAATTGAAATCTTAGAGATTATCACTTCCACTTTAAACTCAGAAAGAAAAGGAAAAAATCGCAAGTGACACTAATCATCTGCTCTAGTTTTAAATTGTGTCTGGTGAAAATAAAAAAATAAAAAAAATAAAATCACGCAACCCTATTTGAATTTCAGGTGACCCCACTTAGGGTCACGACCCTAAGGTTGGGAACCACTGCAATAAGGGCCCCTATTCTCCCACAGGCCTTCGGCGCTAAAACGGGCCTTAAACGCAAAAAAACGTGCCTTGCGCCTGTTTTGGGACGATATCAATATGGCTTTACGCTGCCAAATGCGCTTTAGGCCGAATGGGCGTGGCGCAGTCCCAGAATGGGCCAAAGTGGGCGTGTCGGCGCTAAATACCGGCCTACTGATATCTTCCGACCTGGCGTAAATTTAGCGCCTTGCGCTTTTGAAAAGCAGGCCTATTCAGTGCAGCCAGTTGCGCGGCGCGCTCCCCTCTGGCTCTCTCCCTCCCCTCTGGCTCTCTCCTCTGTCACCCTTCTCTGTGTCACTCTCTCCCTCTCTCCTCAGTCTGACAGGCACAATACGACTGTCTCTCTCTGACTCCCTCGCTCAGACAGACGCAGTTCTAAGTTCACTGCCTGTGAATGTCCCAGCATGCAATTGGGTACTCCATTTCGCTACTAAATAGCAACCAAATGAGGCGAAATAGATATAAAAGGTTGATCTAAAATAATGTGTAATGGTAACACAGCCTGCAATTGTAGAACATTTCAATATTGGACCAAATAAAACATCGAAATTAAAACACCACCCTAAGTGAAACATATATGTCCTCCTGGGCCTATATATATCCCTTGTCGATTTAATGTGATGTCCGCTCCAATAACTTGGCCCTACTTCACATTTAGTTTTACAATAAAAACACATTTATGCAATGACTTTACATAATGTAGGGTATATTTATGTGCATCATTCTACCTGCAGCAGGGGAGAGAAAACAATATCGTTCTGGACAAACTTTCACCAATATAAAATTAATCTCATCATATAGTAGACTATATTTTTCTAGCTGATGCCTTTAGAACATTCTTTTCACTTTGATCTTGCTATAGTGTAGCGTATTTACATGCTTGCAGTATTTAAACTGCAGTTAGATTGGTTTGAGAAGCATAATAATATGGAATAATAGCCTATAATGGAGACAGACAGACTGGATGAAGGGAGGGGGGGGGGGGGGGGCAGAGCGCTTGGCTTTCGTCAGGTTTTGCGGGACCACTGGAATTGGAGCTAAAAAGGCAAGCGTGCGATTCGTTTATTGCACTTATCCAATGAGCATGACGGTGCATAATTTTACGCTTAAAAGGCGTGGTTGTAATGCTTTAGGCTGCGTGTAGCGCCAGCACGACGCTATCAAGTGCGCCGGTCCACGCCCACTGATTTGCGCTGCGCCAGGCGCTCGGCCTAGAAACAGCGCCAATGCAACGATAGGGGCCAAGGTGTGAATTAGGAGGCAGGCTGATCATTTTGAGGACAGTGTATTTGGCTCATATTGCCCTTATTAAATATCAGATATTTACAGTCATGTTGTCCACTGCTGATAAAATGGAGGTGTCATTTTTCAATCTGGAAAATGTGCAGTGAAATCTGGTTTTCTTTGTTCTTTCTTTTCTTTTCTTTATTAAATTAATTGGTCAGTGTTTGTTTTTCCACAGCTCAGGCGAGAGCATCACAAGGTTAATTCAGGTCAGTCAGTCAGTCTGGGACGCTTAGTGAGATGCTTAATCAGATGCCATCTTTGACTGTGAGATAGTGTTTCCCATACAGAGGCTTCTTCCCAACTGCCATCAGCCTCACTACAAGGCTCAAAAGCCCCCCACCGGCTCAACAACAGACATTAACCTAACATGGAGACTGAGACCTCCTGGACTCTGTTTACTACCATAACCTGCCCCACTAATGAGCACCTGTCGGATGAGCCATCAGAGTCATATTGATGGAACCATGCTGCATACAGTCAAATTCATATTCTGATTAACTACTGTGGCAATAAAAGTGAATGTGAATGTGAATATTAAGTTGGTCAGTGTATAGAGATTGGTCTAAATGGATCTCTGATGTGCTCCTCATGTCATGTGGAGATGCACAGAGCAGCAGCACTGTAGTCGAGCGTTTATAAGCAACCCATTCTCACTCCGAGCGTGTAGCATATTGACGCTTTGTCCCGTCCCTTCTGCGTCACTTGTTACTAACATGGTACCCTTGAGCGACCCATGAAAGGACTTGGGCTTTCTGACTAAACTCAATGTAAACCCATGGAAGTCATCTTTTATGGCAACTGCTCCCCCATTAGTCAACTGCTCCCCCATTAGTCAACTGCTCCCCCATTAGGGTCTGGGGGGAGGCGCTAACCTCTCCCAGACCCTAACCCTAAACCTAACCTCTCCCACCCCTCATGCCTAAACCTAACCTCCCCCAGACCCTAACCCTAAACCTAACCTCTCCCACCCCCCACGCCTAAACCTAACATTGGCATTGCGGACTGTCTGCACTGCGGGTGGTCGGCATAGCGGGTGGACACCGCATGTCCACTGTACAGCTGATGTGTGGTGAGCCTTCTGCACAAACTGCCATGCATCACCCAGGTGCATGTTGAGCTGACCTAAGTGCTGTTAGAATCCTCTGCCCTTGAAGCTTGGTCAGTGTTAAAAGTGAGGTTTTGCTACTGTAGGTGTCAAACGACTGAAGTGCAGTTACGCCCTTTTAGCAGCAAACAAAACCCTACCTTTACTGTTATGGCTTTCTGCTCTTGTGTAAAACGTATGGGTCATGAATTCAGTTGTGTTGACACAGAAAATATCTCACCAAGACCTTTCAATATATATATATATATATATATATATATATGAGAGAGCAGCTGTAGAGCAGGGAAGGGCTTATGCCAGCAGCTTGTTTCAGTGCAGCCAGACTCATCTCACGGAAGGGAGGGGAGGCTGGCCAGTGAGACTAGGGCAAACTAAACATGCCCTAAAATTACACATAGCTGAACACAAGACTGCAATCCGCACTAAGAGGGACTATGTATGCTATTACGTCCAACACAACCATGAATCTCCTGCCTCTCTTACATTTTGGAGCATTGAGAAAGTCACTCTCTCCCCCAGATCAATAAATTACTCTGTAGAGAAGCTTTTTGGATCACAGAGCTGAACACAGTTTAACCTTCTGGACTCAATGAGGAGCTAAATCTCACCTGTTTTCTTTAGCCCTGACCTTCCTGGGTCTTGAGGCTATCCACCTTATTTCTAGCTGCCAAGATGCCTTAATTACGTGAAATATGGGTGCTTCTTCTGGTGTAATCCAACCAGCCACCCTCTTCTTCCCTCCTTTTAACCTGATATGGAAACTCTGCCTGCTCACACCTAGGTCCCTTCCCACCCCCCCCCCCCCCAACCCTCTCCTTCCTTCTAATTATTAATTTGATAAGCTGAATTTAGGGGATCCTAAACTTATATAAGCCTGTAATTACTGTAATTATAAATCATGCCTTTTTACAAGCTTGATGTTGCATTAATGATTTTTTCTATAATTTTGTTGTTGTAATTTCTTGTAATTGTAAACATGTATTCCTCTCTGCAATGATATATAATCATGTCGATCATGTCCATTTGTCACCTCCTCCCTCTTCTTCCAGCCTGGGCTGGATCAGCTTTAATTATGGGGAGGTTATTTAACAGACAAAATGTCATTGCTTTGTATGACTCTGATGAAGACACACTGTCAAAGCGTTAGTCATTAATAAAGGAACCTGTATACACTTGATCTGTGTGGTCTAGTCTCCTTTTGGATGTTCATCTGAAGCCTCAGTCTCTAAGATTGCTCTCTGAGAGCACCGGACCAGCTTGCTGGGCTGCCTGGGTAGAAGCGCGCCTAACCTCATCCTGCAAACACTTTCTGCTATGGTTGACAGATATTGATGAACGTTGATCTGTCTGAACAGCTGACACGACTAGTTAAGCTTATTCCATTGTGCACTCAGTGTAAATTGTTGTGGCTTAAAGTGTAATGATGATACAATACCTGACACTGACAGAAGGAAGAGAAGAAATCCACCCTCTGCTGCTGTGACACTCATAGTTGGTCCTCTCCTCTCTGTCCAGTCTGCAGATGTTCCACCACATCAGCAGGCAAGATCATGAACATAACATGAGAAGTCTATCAGTTAGACACGTCAAAAACACACCTCTAATATTTAGCTGACAATGTTCTGTCCAATCTACTGCTTTTATAATCATTCATTACCATGTCATTGAACAAAATTTAACCCAATAACATGGTCTGCAAAATAATATTACATTCAGTTAAATGTAACCTTTTAAATGTTTGTTAAATCTCTAAACTAAGATATAAAAGATAAATAGTCTCACAGAAGAGGACGTCGTCGTGAAGCGGAGAACTTGTTGAGTGGCACGTCTGTGTTCAACAGACAGACACTAACTGATCATAATGGCCAGGTTTCCTTCCTCTTTACATCGTTAAACATGAATTATGAAAAGCATGCTGGGAAATATCACCCAGTTTAAGGACATTTTCACACCTGCCTTGTTTGGTTCGATTTGAACCAAAGAGACAGAAGGGAAGGACGTCATCTGTGTTGTCTTCTGTGGTCAACAAACAGAGACACTAACTGATCATAATACAGCTCAGTGAAGTAGGAAGTACACACACACACACACACACACACACACACACACACACACACACACACACACACACACAGAGACACACAGACAGACACACACACACACACACACACACACACACACACACACACACACACACACACACACACACACACACACACACACCTTCACATACCTTGTCTTATCTTAGCTTGTGCTATTTCATTGACTCGTCCTGATACCACAGAGAGGAAGTAGGCTAGAAGACGAGGAAGAAAGATGAGAAATAAAAAGAAAACATGTTGTAGATGAAGAACAGAGGAATATCAGCAGAGCTTCCTGAGTGGTCGTAAGTGAAGAGCCAGTGCATACTGGCTGCAGAGATTCCAGCATTCAAAAAACAAATTACTTGTCAGGTAGGACTAGGATGATGCAACAGCCTCTGAATGACAGGGGCTCAAAACTACGGTATAGGTATAACAACTTTTTTTTCATCTGTCATTGTCCCTGCCTATAGTGCCTATTATATATTAGTGGACTTGGCCCCAAAATAGTGATGGTTCTGTCATTCTGTGGTGTAGCCTACATTTCAGATCTGATGCTTGCAGTGCGCTATTCACCTTGTGTAGCCACGCCCATTTGACCCGGTTGTGTGGTCGTGTGACGACTTCCGGCAAAAAAAAAAAAAAAAAAAATTGCTGGCTGCTCCAATATCATCTAAATCTGAATTAACTAATAATTTAGCCAATTGTATGTATACCAAATAAAAGCAAACGGCAATGTCTAAGAATGCAACGCCATGTAACTGGCTCGTTAAGTCTCGCATTCCAGGGAATTACGTTAACGTCTGCGGGTCTTATAGACGTTAGTGGCTCGAGCGCTCGGAGGAGAGAAAACTATCTGAAGCTTTCTTTGTTGGAGTCCAGGTATGTTTTACAAGAAAGTGCTCGTCATTGTCGACGATAACGTTATCTGACCTGGCTAACAGTGGATACTCGCTTGCTTGCTGTGTACCGAGCTCAAAGTAGTAGGCTACGTTCTTTATTTTACCCCGTGCACTGTCCGCTACAAAAACAACTCTCTTATTTTGCGCCGCCGGAAGTGTTAACAGGACCCGGAAGAATTTGGCCTACTGTAAGGTCTGAACATTTAAAGGTGAATAGGGGCAGAAATTGACATGCGAGAGAGAGGGAGAGAGAGAGAGAGAGGGGGGGGGGGGAGAGAGTGAGAGAGGGGGGAGAGAGTGAGAGAGAGGGGGGAGAGAGTGAGATGGCCGAAAGAGTGATTGAATTACGCCGTGGGTGCACTGCCGGGCCCGGTGCACTTAATAAGGCCTGGTTTTGAAGAGCGCTAACCGCAAAATGAATGCCAGTTGGGAAGATAGCTTAGGCTGGTGGTATTTAAGGCCGAAACACCTATTCTGGCACTGCGCCACGCCTCTTCAGCGTAAAGCACATTTCGAGGTGTAAAAACCTGACGCTATCTTCCCGAGTCACGGGTAGGCAGGCGCAAAGTGTGTTTTTTTGCATTTGACGCAAGTTTATCGCCTAAGGCCAGGGGGAAGATAGAGCCCATAGCGTTCGAGTGTCATGTGACCGTTGAACGAGGCAAACGTTCACTGAAGTATAAATGCAACACCATGAGGGACACTTTCTTTTTTGTCTGCGACCATGTGCTGAGCGACACTTTCTAATAAGTATAAATTAAGCTTAAACCACTGTAAAACTCTTACTATCAGAGCTATTTTTGACCAGTTCACACTCCTAACATTATGAAATAACATTTGAATATATAGGCCTAAGTATTTAATGGGAACATTAACATATTTATATTCATCTAATATTGACCTACAATATGAATTAAATTATAGGATAGTAGAAATTATGTTATCATGCTGCAATGCTAGCATTACTTATGTCAGCATGCATTTTGAGCTGACCTAAGTGCTGCTAGGATCCTCCAGTCTACCCACAAGGCTTGGTGAGTGTCAAGTGTGGTTTTGCTAGGTGTCAAAATGGCGTACATGCAGTAACACCCTTTAGACAGCAAACAAACACTACTTTTGCTGTCTTTACAGTGAGCTATACAATGATTTGTACATATACAATTATTTCTTTATATTACTCCTGCTTATAGCGGACATTCTACATAACACTTATTGTATATTATGTAAATAAGCAGAGGCACAGCAGAGGATGTACTTTGTGCGGCAGCTGAAGAAATTCAAAGTGCCAAAGGCCACGATGGTGGACTTCTACACCTCCATCGTTGAGTCCATCCTCACCTCCTCCATCACCGTCTGGTATGCAGCTGACACTCTGACACTAACAGACTTCAGCACATCATCCGCTGCGCTGAGAAGATAATTGGATGCAACCTGCCATCCCTCCAGGACCTGCATGCAGCCAGGACACTGAAGCGGTCTCGCAAGATCATGCGGCTGACCCCTCCCACCCTGGCCACAAACTCTTTAAGACACTCCCCCACGGCAAGAGACTGAGGTCTGCCAAGACCAGAACCACCCACCACAAGACCAGCTTCTTCCCAACCGCCATCAGCCTCAACAACAAGGCCCAGAAACCCCTTCCGCCAAGGACCTCACTAACAACCCCCCCCCCCACACGTACACACACACAAACTCACAACCTCCTCCTAAACTCAACTGAACCCCCCCCCCCCCCCCCCCATAAACCTGGAACTCATATCTAATTTAATGCCTGTTTAACTGGGACTGTAAATTCATGTAAATTCCCTGATTCAGGCCCACCTGTAATTTCATTTCTGGCTACGCCCCTGGGGCGGAGTTAATGGGGGGGCTGCAGGGGGGCCAGGCCCCCCCAGTAGTAAAAACAAACAAACTTTCTCCCTCCCTCTCTCTCTTCCTCTTTATACTTCTTTCAATCTTTTAATACATTTTTACAGTGTAGTTGATATGAGCGCTGACTGAGTATAAGATTTTCATTGCAGGTGACATGTTTGCATTGTTGCCGGTATATGACAATAAACTTGAACTGAACTGAACTAAAGCTGTGACAGGGGGGCCTCTCACAGGGCCTTGCTGCAGCCGCTCCCTCCCTCTGGAATGCCCTCCGCAGTCACATCTGACAGGCCAAAACTCACTCATGATGTCATCTTTCCAAAAAAGCCTTCAAAACCATTTCACTGTTGCTTTTTGACCTATAATCTTTCTCTCTCTCTCTCTCTCTCTCTCTCTCTCTCTCTCACCCTCTCTCTCTCTCTCTCTCTCTGTCTCTCTCATCTACCGTATTTCCCCAAATAATAGCCCGGCAGCAAATATGCGCCGGGCCCCTAATAGCCGCCGGGGGTCTGACCCCATTTTGCGTATTAAACGCCGGTCCGAGTAAACGCCGGGGCCATTATTTGCATTTTCTTAAGGTAACCCCAAAATTACTACGTTGCTGACAGCACTTGAAGGCAACACCAGTGTCGCGCCATACATGAAACAGCAGGGAGAAACACGTGAAAAGAAAACGCAAATCGAGGGAGCTCAACTTACGCTACCAAAAGCAATGCAGGGAAATCGATGGCATGGAAGCATTTCCACGATGTTTGGATTATGTAAAGAGTTCTGTTGACAACGGCTACCGCGGTCTTCACTTGAACTGAAGTCCCAGATGAGTTCAAGAGATATGCGCTATTGGAAATAGACTCGTCAATGGTAAGACTGAGATTGTGTTATATTTATACCGATTACGTGCCTAATGATTGTGTGTGACTATGTTTAATCAGCACCCGCCGTGGTGTGTGTAGTGTTTTTGCAAGTTGTTGTAGTGTTGTGTTTGGGATGTGGCTATGTTCAGACTGGTCGTAGCCTATTTGCTGGTGGTGATAGAATTGCGTCGGTCAACGTCATCTTGCATTATTTGCAAGTGCATTGTTGAAGTGCCAAATGCCCCATTTAGTGTAACCATGGCATCTATTATTCGGGTGCGAGAGAAGTAGAAGACGACGTGTGTGTGTGTGTGTGTGTGTGTGTGTGTGTGTGTGTGTGTGTGTGTGTGTGTGTGTGTGTGTGTGTGTGTGTGTGTGTGTGTGTGTGGGCTACACGGTAGGTAGCCACGGCTGATTGCTGATTTTTGGTATCCTCCAAGGTGTGTGGGCTGACCGTGGCAGTTGATGGGAGTGAGGACCTTTGCACTAAAAAACATGTTGGACAGGAACTGTCACCGAATAATGGCCTGGTGCAGGTCGGTGCAAAAATAAATAAATGCCTGCAGCAAATACCCGCCTGGTTCTTTTAAACGCCTGGGGTCCAAATCGATTTTGCGTATTAAACGCCCAGGCTACTATTTGGGGAAATACGGTATTTTAATATTTTCTCTCTTTATTAAAGTTGTTTTATCCTGTATTTGTAAAGCGTCTTTGAGCACGGTCAAAAACAACAGTCAAGTCAAGTTTATTTATATAGCCCTAATTCACAAGCATGTCTCAGAGGGCTTCACAGAAAGTATGTCTAGCTGATTCTAGCTAACACAACAGTAACAAGAATATACAGAATAAAGATAACATTTGAACAATTGATAATATAGAAAATATAGAAATGAAGAGAGAGCAGAGAAGAGAGCAGGAGAAGGGGGAAGAGCAGGGGGAATGTGAGAGAGTGATGGGGTGGGGAGGGAATGGGAGATGTTGGAGGGTATAGGAGGTGGGGAAGGAGCAAGAGGAGAGAGCAGGAGAGGGGAAGGGGGGGGGGTGTGGGGGAGAAGAGAGCAGGGGGAGGGAGGAGGTGGGGAGAGAATGAGAAATATAGACGCACATCTTGCAAACGGACATATGTCAATTTCTAAGCAACAAACTATGCCTAATTTAATTGGCTGCAAGCCTTTAGTAGTGAGTCCTTTTGCCAAATAAGCACATGTTCACATATAGAGCTTATGGGTGCCTTGCTTTAGGGAAGAGTGGGTGCCATGCTTTGAATAGTGGCGAAATACTAAGAGCATGGGTGCCATGCTTTAAATAGTGGCGGAATATTGCCATGCTATGCCATGCTTTAAATAGTGGCGGAATATTGGAGGGGATAGAGTGGGTGCCATGCTTTGGAGTAGTGGGGGAGGGGGGGAAGAGGAAGAACACCGGGAAGAGGAGAAAGCAGGAGAGTGGAGGGGGGAGGGAGAGCGGGGGATGTGAGGGAGGAGAGGGGGGAGGTGGGGAGAAAATAGGAAATGTGGAGGAGGAGAGAACAGAGGAGGAGAGATGAGGGTGCAGGGGAGGGAGAGCCAGGGTAGAGGTAGGGTCTAGGGTTGGGGGAGGGGAGGGAGTAGGATACGGCCCGGATTAGGGCGAGGGTGGGGAGAAATGGGAAATGTGGAGGAGGAGAGAACAGAGAAGGAGAGGTGGGAGGGTGCAGGGGAGGGAGAGCAGGGGGAATGTGAGAGGGAGGAGAGGACAGAGAGGAGGAGAGAACAGAGAAGGAGAGGTGGGAGGGTGCAGGGGAAGGAGAGCAGGGGGAATGTGAGAGAGGGGAGAGGACAGAGAGGAGGAGAGAACAGAGAAGGAGAGGTGGAAGGGTACAGGGGAGGCAGAGCAGGGGGAATGTGAGAGGGAGGAGGTGGGGAGGAAATGGGAAATGTGGAGGAGGAGGGAACAGAGAAGGAGAGATGGGAGGGTGCAGGGGAGGGAGAGCCAGGGTAGAGTTAGGGTCTAGGGTTGGGGGAGGGGAGGGGGTAGGATACGGGCCCGGATTAGGGCGAGGGTGGGGAGAAAATGGGAAATGTGGAGGAGGAGAGAACAGAGAAGGAGAGGTGGGAGGGTGCAGGGGAAGGAGAGCAGGGGGAATGTGAGAGAGGGGAGAGGACAGAGAGGAGGAGAGAACAGAGAACAGTGAAGCGCTATATAATATACATTACATTACTAAACATACAATAATGAGTATTCATGTTCTGTAATTCTACTCATATTCTAATATGTCTTATATTTCCATTCTTGTACTTATTAAACAATAATTAGAGAGAGCTAGACCATGATGATGCCAGCCTTAAAATGAATTATTCCTCTAAATCTGGCTTCAAACAGGCAAAATTTCAAATGTAAAACAGACACATTTTTCCGTCTGACTCCTGCAGAAGTGGCCCCCCCAAAGCTAAAAGTCAAACTCCACCTATGACAACAGGAATATTAGTAATGTCAGGCAATCATGACAAGTGCCCAACAAACAAAAAGGAACTAGCTAACTTTGTAAAACATGTTGTTGTTGTTGATTATGAACAGTCCAACCTGTCCACCATCTGATGATGCTCTGGCTTCATGGAGGGCAGAGTGTTGTCATGACAACTCCAATGCCAGCATGGGATCATAAACTACACACAGACCATTTAGGAGGTGATATAAAAATGACAGTGGTGTTCCTGTCCTCCAGTCTTCCAGGTGAAGGTGCTGAATGTCACCCAGAGTTACTATGACCAGTAGGAGATGGAGATCACACAGGTTCTCAAGCTGTATGAGATGGAGATCACACAGGTTCTCAAGCTGGGTGAGTCACTGGACTTGGTCTCTTATACACGCTCGACTACAGTGCTGCATCTCCACATGACATGAGGAGCACATCAGAGATCCATTTAGACCAATCTCTATACACTGACCAACTTAATGTTCACATTCACATTCACTTTTATTGCCACAGTGGTTAATCAGAATACATACGATGAATTTGACTTAGTCTACGTATGCAGCGTACCCAGCGAGCACAAAACGTTTTTTCAACGTTGATTTTTAGTTGAAATCTGGGTGATATTGGGTTTGAACGTCTGAGACCTAATTTCACCCTCTTTTCAACCAGCTAAAATGCAGTTACAACGTCAACGTGTCAAAAAACACAATTTGGGTAATCATATTGTTCAAACATTTGTTGTAACTTGAAATAGAGACAATATTGATAGTGTGTTAATTGGCATTTGTCCAATTTATTGTGTAACTGAGAGTTGAAATCTGGTCTACACACAAACACTACATTTCAACGGATTTTATGTCACATGAAATATCATAAATATGGGACTATATAGGCTATGTGGTGCCAGCAAAAAGCTTCCAGGACACAACTATGGTTAATACTTTAGGCAATACTATAAAATAATTAATTGAGTTCCTGCAGTAACACGCATGCGCAAGTACATAGTAGTCACTAGCTGTGACTGACTAGACCAAAGCAAGTCTGCATCGGTCTTAATAAGTGTGGAGCAAGGTTCTCTGGGCAGTGGGCACGCTATGTTATTGTAACAGAGTGTATACGAGGCTCTGTGTACCCCCTGAGTTGCTGGTGTTAAATGAAGTTAACCTCTGAAGCCGTACAGCCTACAGACTATAGACGCACACACACAGTCAACATAATTTTAGTCTGTTACATAATATAATAGTCTCGTACACATCACATAAAATAACCTGTCCTCCCGATCGTTGAGCCTGTGGTATCGTACAGTAGTGTAGTCTACAAGTTGTGTGCGAGATAGAGTATATATGTGCCCGGCGCCCTATCTATTATAAGTAAATGTATAGCTCAGTTTGTAGAGCGCCGTGGGAGAATGTGGTTCAAATCCTGTGTGAGGTGTTGCATTTTTAATTTAAGATCCTCGTGAAATATGCTCTAAATGTGAACGTTTAATCAAGGTCTGCAAATAGTCGGTGAAAAAACGTTCACAAACTACCCCAAACCTTTCTTGCGTGTTTTTTCAACGTTGACCCTAAACGTTTTTTAAACGTCTTTTCAACCTAGAAATGCTCGCTGGGTAGTGGTTCCATCAATATGACTCTGATGGCTCATCCGACAGGTGCTCATTAGTGGGGCAGGTTATGGTAGTAAACAGAGTCCAGGAAACAGAGTACACGAAGACATGTCTAGCTCGTCTAGTTTTCCAGCCACTGGAAAAATACTTGCCAGGGCTGCGCGGACTCTGTCTTTCTGCCTCTGTCATGCGCATTGACGCTGCATGATGTCAGTGTGACGTAGTCGTATAAGGGGTCTATTCACATATTCTTTCTTCCTCAACTACCCCTCTGTATCTTCCTGTTTCAATGTGTAAAGGCAGAATGCCACATCTTATCTGTGCACAGAGTGACCTCTTACTTTTAGACAAATTATACAAAACATATTTTTCACATTTATAATCTTTTTTAAATAAACAATACGTTCTTAATTTTGGCTTCTGCCAGATTTATTCAGCCCAAGACTGTAGGCATTTAGCCCGGGTTCGATATTTGAAGTCCTCCATATTCACAAACACTCTTTGAAAATAATTTTCTTCCAAACCACACAACCTCAAAAATGTCAGATACCCATTCCCCTTCAACTGACAGATCCCTGTTAGTTGGTAAATCCAGCAGCCTGTTCCAGAGACTCACCATGCTGGCCTAGCCTGGGTAAACCCAGCCCCCACGTGACCTGCTCTCAGACCTCTGGTTCTCAGTCACTAGAGATGGCAGCATGCAGCCGCAACCGGACTGGATCGAGTGGATCGGAGCTTGGAAAGGAAGAATGTCGTTGCTTTACTGCAGTTCACCAATGACCACAGTTGTGAATAATTCTACTAATAAAAGGCGTGGTTAAATGGTTAACGCCGGCTTTAGCGCAGAGGGGAAATTAGGGAATGCGCTTGACCACGCTCACTAATAGCGCTGCGCCAGGCCTTAAATTAGCGTTTAAGGCCAGGGGGAAGATAGAGCCCGACATCTTTTTGTAGTCAGAAGGCGGAAGTCCCGGACTTCCTGGATCCTACGGGGAAAAGTCAATGGGGTTTTAGATTGTGGATTTCCCTAAAATGCATAAATTAAGGTCTGTGGTTAACAACAGTTTATTGGAGCAGTAATTTAGGTTCAGCAGGATAATCTTCACAAACGTGAATATCTTTTATGACTTTTGAAACGTATAAATGTGTTTTTTTAAACGTGATTTTTAGAAAATGCCTCAAAAGGCATAAAAGTGATTCGTACGTTTGTGAAGATTATCCTGCTGAACACAAATGACCAAATAACAACTTTTGTTATTAACAAAAGTTGTTGGTTAAAGGTCTGTGGTTAAACCACAGACCTTTGAGATGTTTGTTGTGTCTACTATTGAATAGTTTGACAGTTATTGAGAGTTGATTTGAGTTAATGAGTTATTAATTTGAGTTAGTGTGGACCAGTGATGTCACTGGTCCACACTTTAACACTCAATAACTGTCAAATTAAATGACAGACTTCAAAACCGTTTACAGTTTTCTGATATACTACTGATGTTCTAATGATACAAAGCTGGTTGAAAATGGGTGGAGTGTTCCTTTAAGTGAAATCCCCATTCTAAAAGCCCATTGACTTTTCCCCCGTAAGATCCAGGAAGTCCGGGACTTCCGCCTTCCGACTATAAAAAGATGTGGTACTCTATGGCAGTGGTTCTCAAATGGGGGTCCGCGGACCCCCAGGGGTCCGTGGCACTTTGCCAGGGGGTCCGCGAAAAGTTTTCAAGTAAAAAAAAAAAAAAAAAAAATTTAAAAGAAAATGCTACATGTTACTTATTCCTTCTCAAACTACTTCCTACATGGTGCTAGTCTATCAAAATATCTTGGCTGTCATTGATTGTGTTGCATAGTGGTTTTCTGGACTGTTGACAAATTGTGATATTGTAAGTCGCTTTGGACAAAACAAAGCGTCTGCTAAATGACGTAATGTAAATGTAATGTAATAAAAAAAAAAAAAAATTTTTTTTTTGCAAAATCTTCATAGTTCAACGAAAATAGTTTATGCTTTAAATCTAAAATGGTTCATGGATTACATTCTAATAACAAACCTATCAAATTAAAAGTCAAGCACGTTACCGTGGAAACAATTAAGCTTAGCCCAAAATCACAAATCAGAATGAGGGGGTCCGCGGTATATTTTCTATCTTGTAAGGGGTCCTTGGCTGAAAAACATTTGAGAACCTCTGCTCTATGGGACGTGAGGTGCTGTGGAGACGACAGGCCTGTATCTGACCTGCTCCGTCTGACCTATATACTGTGAACTCTAGGACCTCAAAAACCTCACACACAGACCGCCCATGCTCAGTCAAGCGCACCCGCAGGCGCCATTTTGCCCTGCTCTTTACCAGATTATGAGAGAAAAAAAACGCATTAGAAAACTGTATGGCCCTGAAAACTCATGGACACTAGCCTGCATGTTTTGTTAACCCAGTTTGAGCTGACATGGTTCAATAATGTGCATCTATAGGCAAGTCGTGGGGAAGCGGTTGAAAGGATAGACCTTGCCCGCCATCTAGTGACAGGAGTTTAGCATTGCATCGTGTTTCTTGCCTATAGGTCTTAATGTGCTCCTTTGTCTTTGCAGTGTTGTTTTCAGTGTCTGTGTTGGACTTGCAGGAGTTAAGATCCTTTCTGATTCCATGAAACAAAATAAGATCTCAATCTCATTGATATTCAAATAATAGCATGTTGCATGTTGGAAGGAAAAAGAAGCATGTGTTTTCTCTCTCCTCTGTAGGCCATCAAGACCTGAGAGTGTGCAGGTTTTCATTCAAGCCAATCACTACAGCAGCTGATTTCTCTGATTACTGGGACCTCCTACTTTACCCTGAATGGTTTAAGCTGATTGATTGCATGAAGACCATCAGGTGTTGTGGTCTATATTGTATCAGGGCTTGGTTGTGTTTCCTCTATCGAGAAGAACCAAGGCCCAAGTGTTATCAATAGACCCTTTTCACAGGGGCACTTTTGTGTCCAAAAGGCAGGGTAAACACAAGCAAAACAGTAATGGGGGTTGCCAACTTACAATCATCAAAGTTGGAAACCCTCATTAGTGTTTTGCTTGCAACTGTGTTTACCCTGCCTTTTTGACACAAAATGGCCCCCATATTTTTTATGGAGCTGGAGTTTGCAACATGTTCTCTTCTGTTTTCACCTGTTTGCCGCCAGTGACTAGCCTGGTAAACCAGCCCGTCACATGAACTCATATTTCATTTGGTCTAAATGAAATGTGATTTCACGTGACGGGCTGGTTTACCAGGCTAGCCAGTGACGGCATGTACAAAAATATATAATTTGGTGTGCATGTCATGATCTCTCTACAGTAGTCAGAAAAATCTGTCACAGGGTTGAATGAATAAATGATTTAATTGTGGATAATAAAAGAGCATCAAAGGGATAAAAACATGAGAAAGTGCAAGCACTTATTTACATCATGGTCCTTGGTCTCATGGAAACAAGACATACAGCAACACATAACATGATATATACAGCACAGATCAAGCAACGAGTTCATCACTCACCCAAACAATAATCCATAGTAATATAAAAATAATAATAAAAACACAATAATACATAAAAACACAATCTTAATATCAGCCCGGACTCAAAGCTCTAGGCTACACTAAGTTGCTCGGCAAAAAAAATGCAGTTGGTTTTTGAACCCATTCAAGGACTGGACAGATTTGATTACATTGGGATTTTTGTTCCATTCCTCCAACGAGCAGTAAACCTTGTTTTTTCAATAAACCCAACATGCTAAAAACACCCTGATATTTATTTGATTTATAACAGTATTGTTATAAATATCAACATAACCAGCCAACAGATATCAAAGCTGGTGAGCTTATAAGGAAAAGATATGGAAAGAACCTAACTCAAACTGGTTAAAAGTGACTATCTCTGCGTTTTGAGACAGAACGGCCAGAACACTACGTTAGCAAACGTAGGGCTAGCTAACGGCTAACAAGCTAAGGGCAGATTGTATTCACTGTAATATTAAATATTGTATGACACGTCTGCATACGTGAGCGTTGACAACCGTCTGACGTCAGCACCCGTTTGTAGCACGTGAGCCAATTCAAGAGTTTGAGCCAAAAATAAGATTATTTGTCAACAAAATACAGTGGCAACACTTTGGCTAATTAGCAGAGCAGGAAAAAACACGGCTACACATGAAATATCTTAAAATGACAAAACTGACTGGAGGGTTGCTTTAAATGAAGATTGAATAATGCTGTGTCTTGATTCACCTTTTTCATCTCAGCCTTTTTATGTCTAAAAGGCAGGGAATAACACAGGTGCTTGGAAGTTGGAAACCCTCATTAATGTTTTGCTTGCACCTGTGTTACTTCCTGCCTTTTAGACACAACCTGGCTGCTGGTGAAAAAGGCCCATAATAGCCCATGAAGTCATGTTGTGTTCAGATTCTGGGGTTTGTCTTCTTGGGTTTGTGGACTTTGCTGTACAGCTCAGATGGATCCTCATCAGCTTCATGGCTGCTGGTTCTGAGAGGAGGGAAATATATTAGTGCATTCTGAAGATAAGAGGATGTTCATAACATTAACTAAAACAGGTAGAACATGTAAATACAACGGTAATAAAATGGTTATAATCGATAAAGATCTTGAACATTGTTTAAAACTCATGCATTTTAAATCTCATAACAAGGACAGAGTGCTAAAAGAGTAAAAAAACAAAAATAACCGTAGTGTAGTGAAAAATGTGTAATTTAATTTCAAGTGGGTTCTCTTTTCTACAATCAGACTTTTTTTGTCAGGAATCCACAGATTACACCAAGTGGCTATTGTTTTTACTTGAATAGTAAGATCAGATTTCTAGGATATATTCTAATAAATAGTCTATAAATTGATGTCATTTAGGAAAAATAATTAGCTGCAAGAGGATGGGAGGGCCTGGGAAGAAATCAGTTCTCTTGATATCGTTGCAATTCCCACTGGTCTCTGATGGACGTCCATAAAGTGTTTGGACTAATTAATGCCCCATTAAGGCCTTTCTGTTCAAAACACTAACGTATTTGTGGATTGAACTGTGTTCTTCAATTTGATTGGTGAACCTCACCCTCCCACTGCAGACATACTGTACAGTGTGTTATATTTTACACATTTAGCTGAGTCATATTCAGACCAAATATGAATAAATGCAAAAGTATAACACACTTTTTAGATTCACCACCATCAACATGACAAGCAGCCGGGATTGAAAGGGTTAAAAATACATCACCCACAGTGAGTGGAGTCTGGGTGCAGAGTAGAGTATATTTGGTTCTGATCCATGGTGGCTGGATGGAGGCTCAGGTAGGTGGAGTCTGGCTGCAGAGTAGAGGATGTTTGGTTCTGATCCATGGCGGCTGGACTAAGGTTCTGGTAAATGGAGTCTGGCTGGGAGCTGGAGGCTGGAGCAGAAAGAGGAATCTGCAACAAACAATATAAAGTTTAGCAAGGTCACAAGACATGACAGCACACCTGACATACAATGGTAATAGGGATGTCAACAATTAATAATATTGATTAATTCCCATAAGTATGGGGGTGGGGTGGACTTGGTACCGGGTCTGTCGGGCTTAGTTAAAATATGAACATAGAGAAAACAAACCTAAAAAAATGCTTAATAAAGCAGTGGGACCTTGAGTGCATGGTTGGCAAATATAAACAATAGAGTATGCATGTTGACCATTAGAAAACTTTAGGAACAAAAAGAAAACCATGTAATTTCAATCTGCTCCCTTATACCTACTTACATCTTCAACCAATAGCATATGGTGCTAAGAAAGACTAGGCTTGGACCAATCTTCAACAATATAAATATAGTAATTTCTGTTCCCCCATTTCTTCTTACTTATAAAACTATAATCTACTAGGTATGGCAGTAGTAAAAAAAAAAAACTGATAACCACAGTGTAATGAAACATTTGTCATTTCATTTCAAGTGGGTTATCTTTTCTACAATCAGACCGTTTTCCTGTCAGGAATTAGGTTATTATTAATCTTGAATAATAAGATCAGATTTCTAGGCTAAATTCTAATAAATAGCACAGAAATTTGATGTTATTGAGGAAAACATAATCTGCGGCCTGGGAAGAAATAGAGGTCCATAAAGTTGCCCCATTAAGGCCTTTCTGTTCAAAACAGTAACATTTGTGGATTGAATTCTGTTCTTCAATTTGAGTGGTGAACCTCACCCCCACTGCAGACATACTGTAGTGTACAGTATATTATATTTCAGACATTTAGCTGAGTCATATTCAGACCAAATGTGAATGAATGCAAAAGTATAACACACTTTTTAAATTAACCAACATGACAAGGAACCGGGATTGAAAGGGTCAAAGATACACCACCCACAGTGATGAAGAAACAAAGATTCCTGTCTCAATAATTTACTAATTTATGACAGAAGCGGTCGGTAAAGGAACACAAGGCAAGAAGAAAAGGTAGAAAAGTTTGTAATAAACAAGAGAGGAAGTTGATTGAGTGCAAGAGGAGGAAGATGAGGAAGAGGAGGATTTATTTGGGTGAAGAAGAGGAAGAGAGATGAAGTGAAACTCAGTCAGATGAGCTGTCAAGTTGTAGCCTGCTGGAAGACACAGAGTGACTCTGCAGTCTGAACTGAGGAGCCAGACTGCAGGAGGAAAGTACTTTTCTTTTTGGACTTGTTTAGTTCCTCTTCCTCACCTGCTGCTGCCTGTTGTCTGGTCTTCCTCCAGGTCCAGATGGTTGTTGGGAGGCCCTCTTCGTTCTGGTTAGGAGAATGAATGAACAACTGAATTCCTGAACACAGTGGATTTTAAATGCCCAAGTGAACATAAGCACAGTGAAACAGAATTGCTCACCTAATCCATAGGAAGACAAATAGAACTATGAGGAGGAGGATGACCAGGAGAAGAGTCGTAGTTACAGCAGCTGTTAATTTCCATGGGGCTGGAAGAGATCAGATGAAAATAGGAACAGGATTGAGGATGTTGATGTACACTGAGTTGACTTGTGTTGACCCTCCACTGCGCCCCTGGTTGTACTGGACAGTGCCCAGTTGTGAAAGTGAAGCAGGGCACAGCTGATAAAATATACGATCAGCAAAACCTTTCCCTGGTTCATAAAGAAGACAAGAGTTGACAGATCAAAAGTGTTTAGTTGTTTTTACATTAGTTGTATTTCACTCACATGTCACATTGACAGAGACAGAGGCAGATCTCTTTGTCCCCAGCTCATTCTCAGCAGCACAGTGATACTCTCCAGAGTCAGAGGACTGGATGGAAACCAAGTCAAGCTGTGCTCCTGCTTTCAAAGCTTTCTTCTCTGGATCTTCATTCTTCTTGTACCAGGTGTAAGTAGCTGCTGGGTTGGCATCACTGCTGCAGGTCAGAGTCACTGAACTGCCCTCCACTGTCTCACCAGAGGGACTCACCAACACTGAGGTGTTCCTGGGACCATCTGGAAGAAAGTATATGAACATACTTTACATTAACTATAAGATGTGGATGTGTTTTATCATGGAACCTATTGAAATGGTTAATGGATTATAGCTGTGAGATGTCAGGATCCTGAAGGTTAGAGAAGCAGCTTGTGAACAAAACTGATAACATAATGCAGTTATAGTAGCCTACAGTACATTAGGCTCTATGGTGTTATGTTAGTGACACACTGTGGAGTAAACTCACACACTGAAGGAGAGGGGAAAGCCTCATATCCGTGTAGAGCACAGGAATAGCTGTCTTCAGGACCAAAGTTGCCTTTATAAGAAGAAGAAGTTTCTTCCTTAATTGTCTGTCCGTTCTGGTACCAGACGTAGGAAAGACGACCAGCTAGAGGACAGCTGCTGTGACACTTTAGCTCTGCCTGGGTAAAGAACTGGGATCTGGTCACCTGCACCTGGAGATCTGGATCTGTGAACATGGAACCGGAATGTCATTAGACACTAAACCTTCAATCTCTCTCTCTCTCTCTCTCTCTCTCACACACACACACACACACACACACACACACACACACACACACATACACACACACACACACACACAATCAAAACAGCAGTTACAATTCTTATTGTAGATGTTAATACTGCGAAGTATTAGAAAATTAAATGCATCATCTAATACATCTCTGAATGGGGGACTACACACATTCATGGTGATCATATCTCAATTAATTTTAGCTTAAAAAATATGCAGCAGTTGTCATCAGTTAGTTTAAATATACCTGATGCTGTTGTATAATATATCAGTTTGTGTTCAACAGTACCTGTGATGATGGTCAGAGTTGTACCAGGAAAATCATTTCCCCATCCATCGTCCTGATCTTTGAATATGAAGCGATACTGGTCTGAATCACTCTCTCTCAGGTCAGTGATTCTCAGAGTGGAGCTTCCTCTCTTTCTTGTCTCCTCTGTGTTAATCATCTGAACACGACCTGCATACTCTGAGTCCTCACTAAGGTCCTGAGGCTGTGAGGAATCCTGCCATCGATCACTATGTGTGGAACTGAACCACAATTTAGATTTAACATCTAAATAACTGTTGTATCTGCAAGAAATGTCCACTGATGAGCCCTTCAAGGCACAGATGTGTCTGTTGGTGTAAGTCACTCTGTCGCAGGTTTGACCGTCGACACCTGAAAGATGAAAGAAGGAGTTTTAACTTTTCACTGTTAGAATGACATCTTTTAAATACAGGCAGTCATGGTACAGTGCATTAGGTAATGGTGTCCACCAGGTGGCGCTATGTTACTGACACAATGTGGAGGAAACTCACACACTGCAGGAGAGTGGAAATCCTCAAGTCCTTTTACAGCACAGGAATAGCTGGGTGAAGGACTAAAGCGGGCTGTATAAGAAGAAGTTTCTTTCTTCATTCTGACTCCACTCCTGTACCAAACGTAGGAAGGAGGACCAGCTAGAGGACAGCTGCTGTGACACTTCAGCTCTGCCAGGAAAGAACTGACTGTTGATCTGCTCACCTGCACCTGGAGATCTGATATGTGAACATGGAACAGAAATGTCATTAGAGATTAAACATTCATTCAATCACACACACACACACGCGCACACGCACGCACGCACGCACGCATGCAAACACACACACACACACACACACACACACACACACACACACACACACACACACAGGGTTCAAGTATGGGGAACTTGGCTCGCTCCCTCTCTCGCTCGCGCGACGCAGCGAGGGAAGGAGGGGCCATTTTTAAATTGACCAAGTGAAGACGGAAATAAAGCAGCCAACCAAGCTGCAGCAGCAGGACAGAGCTGACAGAGGGAAGGCGTGTACCAGTGGCATCAACTGTTTCTCGTGTGTTCACGCCAGGGCCGTAGCCAGGGTTCCGAAATAGGGGAGGTCCAGCAAGGGGAGGCGGATTCGGCGGCGCCCATTAGGGCGCCGCCGAAAAAAGAATTGAGTTTTTTTTTCCCCCTTTTTAAGCCATATTTAGAGTAATATATCATTTTAAATCAACATTAGGATTATACTGTTGTGATGTCATTATTCAGTATATTCTCTTTCATGTCACCACCTGCTCAGCTCTCCTGTCAACATAATTGTAACTAACAAACACAAACTGTTTTAGCCAAATTCATATCAAAATGACACCTACAAACACAGGTACACAACCCAAGCCGTACACAACACACAAAGTCATCATCGATAATAAAAAAAACATACAGAGGGACATTTATTTATTCCTGATAGGAACGATTGAAAAATAAAATAAAATATATTATGTTGTTTTTAACTTTACACCACCTCTTTTTGTTACTTATTGGGTCATGAAACTGAAACCATGCATATAGCCACCTGCATACCTGACTTCGGGAGCTTGGCAATTGGCATCATGCATGATTAGCCAGTAGCATCCCAACGTGTCACACAGGTAACATTACTTAAGAGACAGACTAGACACTTACTTTCTTGGTTGTTGCTAAAAAATCTGTCAAGTGTCACTCACTGTCTGTCGTTCACTCGCTCACTGTCTCGCAGGTCGCTCACCTTCAATTATCTCGCCAGGCAGACAGACAGTCATCACTCACCACCATGCTGCTGCTCTCTCGGAATCAAGTTACCGCGGACGCGGCGTCAGATGACTTCCTGCCTGACCTGCCTTTCGTTTCAAAATAAAAGCGATCCCGTGTTTTTCATGCTTTTCCATGCAGATTGTTTTATAAAAAAAAAAAAAAAAAAAAAAAAAAAAAAAAAATTCTCTGAAATATTAGGGGAGGTCCGGACCTCCCCTTTCTCATAGCTAGCTACGGCCCTGGTTCACGCAGCTCTCTCCCTCGCTCTCTCGCTCTCTCTCTCTCTCGCCCTCGTTCTCTCCCTCTCTCTCTCTCTCTCTCTCTCTCTCTCTCTCTCGCCCTCGTTCTCTCCCTCTCTCTCCCTCCCTCTCTCTCTCTCAGTCTCTCTCTCTCTCTCTCTCCCTCCCTCTCTCTCTAACAGCCTGTATTGAAGACAGTTGAAGCCTCAAATCTTTCTCAGCAGCATCCAGTCTTTGATATTTAGTCTTCACTAAACACTGCTGTTATAGTTTATATTATATATATCTATATATATATAATATATATAGATAGATATAATCTATTACACAGGATATTTAATGATCAATCCATGTTTTTATTTTGTGAAAAATCCCACTTCCAAAAAATAAAGATGACAAACAGCCATTATATTTGTCCTCTGGCACAGCAGGCTACATGCAGAATACATGCAGGCTACATGCAGACTACATGCAGGCTACATGCAGGCTACATGCAGACTACATGCAGGCTACATGCAGGCTACATGCAGGCTACATGCAGGCTACATGCAGGCGACATACAGGCTACATGTAGCCTGCATGCAGGCTACATGCAGACTACATGCAGGCTACATACAGGCTACATGTAGCCTGCATGCAGGCTACATGCAGACTACATGCAGGCTACATGCAGGCGACAGACAGGCTACATGTAGCCTGCATGCAGGCTACATGCAAGCTACATGCAGACTACATGCAGACTACATGCAGGCTACATGCAGGCTACATGCAGGCTATATGCAGACTACATGCAGGCTACATGCAGGCTACATGCAGACTACATGCAGGCTACATGCAGACTACATGCAGGCTACATGCAGGCTACATGCAGGCAGCAGAATCTCCACATGTGTGATTGTGCAGCTGTGCTCTTATTGTAACAGTTCAGGGTTGCCTGGCTGGAGTGAGATGTTGATAACATGAACTTAATCATGTTTACGTGCACTTAATCACAACTCACTTCACCATCAGCCTTTTAAAAAGTATGTAGTTTGAGCTGTCACATGTGGTGAGAGAACATGAGCTTTATTTGAGTCCACAAATGATATTGAAAGTACAGGGAATCAAATATAATAAGTTAGATATGGCTTTCCTACGTATATTTATAATAAGGGGTTTCTGAGTGCTCACCACCCAATTATCCTAAATATAAGTTCCACCATAATGTTCTAAGTCCTTATACACTCTAAACTTTCAACATTTGAATAGAGGCCTAACCAAAACACAATGTTATTACAGATTTATGACTATAAGATCTTGGCACACAGTGCTGATAACCTACTGTTTTACTACGGTAGCCTATATAAAATAATTGTCCCCTCAGTCACGTCATTGTGGAGCTGTTTGTAACTGAAGTAACAAATGGTCTGATCAAAGAGTTACCTGTAACAGTCAGATTAACTCCAGGTGAAGCAGTATGGCTCCCAGCTGGATGGTTTGTTGTGAAGCTGAACTTGTACACAGCTGAGTCGCTTTCTCTCAGGTCTGTGATTCTCAGGCTGCAGTTCCTCGGATCGCCACCATACTCCACACGACCTGCATACTGTGAGTCTGTTGTCACATCCACAGGTTCACCACCCTCCTCTTTAGACCACAGCGTCTTCTTAACTGTGACAGTGAGGTCATCTAGGTAGGCTGGGTATGTGTAGGAGCAGCTTATGTCCACTGTAGATCCTTTGATGGCACATATCTCAGTAGGAGTGTAAGTCACTCCCCAGTCATCCTGAGGCTTTACCACTGTGAGACAGAACACATCACAAACCACATCACATTCACAAACACATGACAGGACAGACTTTCATCTGCAGCATGTGAAGCTGCTAGAGACCTGGACTACATTTCCCATAACCACATTGACAGTTACATCATCTCAGCTCAGTCAAACAGAGAGGAAAGGGGATTTTGTGGGTAAGCTTCAAACTCCTCAGAATGACAAGTGCTGATCACCAGCTGTCATGTGTTGGTCATGTTACAGGTCTAAGGTCACTATCACATATGAGCTGGTGGACTCTGTGAGATTCAGTGGTGGTGGGGGGAGGGGGGCGAAAACTGACAGAGAAAACTGACCATTTCCAGCTGTTTCTGAACAAAGACCCCTCATGTCTAGACAGGTCAAACCGGAAAATATCCTGCTCTGGCTAGCCGGACATGGTCCAGACTTCATGTTTAGAAGTGGCTATATAGGTGCTGGAATGTGGGGGACAAAGGGACAATTTGTCCTCACAACATGAGAGAGTGGACAAAAAGAGAGGAGAATAAAGACTGAGACATGGTTGAGCGAGCTCAGCCACAGTGAGGCAGACCTCTGCAGATCAGGTGCACTCTGTGCTGGAACCAAGGCTTTCATGACCACAGTGCTGCTCACAGCACCACTGTTTACATTGTACAGATAAGTGAGATGAGAAACGACCCATGAAGAGTCTCAATGAAACACCGTTATCTGCAGTAGGCTACTGCAGCTTCACTCTCAAATGATCGTATATATCAGCACATGAATAGAATCACCAAACTTGTTTTTACTGAATGCAAATTTAAATTAAATTCTCAGCCCTGATGCCTATTTGTGCTGGTCTCTCTCAACACAACACATTACTTGAGTTGAAATGACTAAAAACGAACAGTTAGAAATCAATGTTTTAGCATATGGCTCATTTCATTTCTCTCCTGGTCTCTCCTGCAAAGCACAGCGCTCCCTGGGAGCTGCGGAGCTGCTAGAAACATCTTCAGGTAGGCGCTTGTGGTTTGCGGAGGCCTCGACCCGCCCAGTGCGATGATGTCATATTTCCCACACGCCCCCTCACGCCTGGTGGAGGAAGAGATGCTACAGTTGCTACATCACTGTCCCTCCATCTCAAAAGTCATTCCAGCACAACTGACAACACTGCATTGGACCAGTGGACCATGAGGCAGGTTGACTCAACAGGAGAAAAGGTAGAACATAAAGGGCCAGATGCTGAAATACAATAGACCCTTTTCACAACAGCTGTTTTGAGGTGGTAAAGCAGGAAGTAAGGCAGGTGTAACAATACATTAATGATGGTTCCATTCCATTTAGTTGTTCCAGTGCCATTATTGTTATTGGTTGTTACATCTGCTTTACCTCGTGCTTTACCATCTCAAAATAGTTGCTGTGAAAAGAGCCAATAGAGTCTGTCCTTTGCTACGTTTGCAGCCTCTCTCTTCACACTGTGGTTATGGTGGTGAGCGCAGTGTCAAACACAACTACATATTAATACATGCTGATCATGTGACACCTATCACACCAGAGAACTCAAAGGCCCTGTAGCATCACCATATATGGAGATGACACACTAATGTGCAGCATCATAAAGTGACCTGGTAGGTTTAGTATGATACACAATAATAACATCATCATGTTGATATGAGAAAGCAGAGTTAAAAATGTCTGTGAGGTTGTGGGTTTGAATCTGACCCAGGACCTTTGACACATGTAACCCTCCCCCTCTCTCTTTCTTTCCTCCCCCCCTTTCTGTCCCCCCCCCTCTCTCTCTCTCTCTCTCTCTCTCTCTCTCTCTCTCTCTATTTCCCTCTCACCCTCCCTCTCTTCCTCCCTCTCCCTCTCACCCTCTCTCTCTCACTATCTCTCCCTCCCACACTCTCTCCTATTCCTCTCTCTCCCCCCTCTCTCTCTCTCCAGTGAAGCAGGTTGAGAGCATGGAGCCTATTTGACAGTAGAGTCAAAACACATGTTGAGCTGGATCAGCTGTTGTTACCATGTGTCAGCATCACCCAGGTGGCTGCTACACATCAGGGTGTATGAGATGAGTGGATGAGCTCATGCTGCCATGCTAGTGTTACTTATGTCAGCATGCATGTCCTCTGTCCAGTGTACAGCTGATGTGTGGTGAGCCTCCTGCACAAACTGCCGTGCATCACCCAGGTGGGTGTTACTTATGTCAGCATGCATGTTGAGCTGACCTAAGTGCTGTTAGAATACTTTGCCTGTAAGACTTGGTCAGTGTCAAAAGTGAGGTTTTGCTACTGTAGGTGTCAAATGACTGTAAGTGCAGTTACGCTCTTTTAGCAGCAAACAAACCCCTACTTTTACTGTTACGGCTTTCTGCTCTTATGTAAAACTTATGGGTCATGATTTCAGTTGTGTTGACACAGAAAAGATCTCACCAAGACCTTTCAATTGATCTATATATTTATATATATATATATATATATATATATATATATATATATATATATATATATATATATATGGGAGAGCAGCTGTAGAGCAGGGGAGGGCTTATGCCAGCAGCTTGTTTCAGTGCATCCAGACTCCTCTCACAGAAGGGAGGGGAGGCTGGCCAGTGAAACTAGAGCAAACTAAACGTGCCCTAAAATCAGAGGCGGATCTTATACCAGGCCGAACAGGCCGCCGCCTGGAGCCTCGTCCACTAGAGGGCCTCGCAGACCAGAGCATTTATTTTTGGGGCCGGTGTGCATGCACAGCAGGGCCCTTACATTCGACTCTGTCGCTGCATTTGCGCACAGATCCTGGCCGAGTAAATGTCTTTCCAGTCCGGTAGGTGGCGGTAATGCACCTCTGGCTAATAAACACATCGTTGCCTTGAACCAATGGTGACTGGTGAAAAGTGAAAAAAGCTCTCTCTGACTCTGTCTGCTTCATGTGTGGGCGTGCCGACTCCCGACACACAGGAGGACAGACACAGCGAAAATGGCAGCGGCTTCTAGGGATGGGCATTTTAAGCAATTTAAATAGTCTATTATGAACGAGAGCTCGAGCACTCGCGCGGGGGCGCGGGCTGTGTGATTACTATGGTAATGTCTGAGCAGGGGTAATCTGCTGTGTATGGGGCTGTTCACACATAACGTTCGCATTTTTGCGTGGAAAAAGCGCTACCTGGACCATTTTTTTGTCAGGAGAGGGACTGACTGTGATATTAGGTGACGCTAAGCTAACATCATTCTAAAGCCTACCTTTAGACAGTATCTCCGGTTGGAGTAGCGCTTTGGAGCAGACAAGTTGTGAAACAAGCGAAGGCATTTCATTTCCAATACATGTCCATTGTTGCTGAATAGTGATCACCATGATGCGATTGTCTCCCAAAAAGTGATTCTTTCTCCACATTTCTTGTGACTAGCGTTATGGGAAACGACAGTGTAGTCAGTAAACTAGTGCAACGTTTTGAATGAGTTTTATCGGGCGTGCGCTATGAAGAAGCGTGCTTCTCATTCGGGAGAATATCTCCAGGCAGCTTTTTTCGGGAAGAGCTGGAAAACCTCCGGTTAAAACTTTCAAAATAATGTTACTTAAACAAAAGTAAATAGCTTATTGATGCACGTTGGAGGAGAAAAGGTATTTCAATGAAGGAAGCAGCAAACCTTGTATCAAAATACTCGTTGTGATGTTATATGGCGTGAAACTGTGGCTGTAACGCATTACTCAAAATAAATAAGGTTACAATAAGCGTTTTATTTTGAAAGCAACAAAGCGGATGACGTACTAGTACATTCTGGCTGACTTGATGCCCGGCCGTGCAGTTGCTCCTGAAGTAAAAGGTGCTTCAACGCGACCAAAGCGAAAGGCTCAAACACATCGAACCTGGCTAAACATCTTGCCGACAGGCACCCCGACCTGTTCAAAGAGTTTAAAGACCGACAGGTTAGCGAACGTAAACGATAAACATACATGCCCTCAAATAAGTCCAACGAGTATTGTGTGACAAGCGAACTTGTTTCACTGAAAAAGTTCGCTTGTCACAATAGCCTACTGTTTACAGTGAAACACGAGGCAATGTGCTGGAGCACAGATCTCTGCCAAGGAAGGAGCAAGTCATGACATGTAACGTTTAGGGGAGGGGACATCAGATGACTGCATACCATGTACAATATTTAATAACACTATGGGCCATAGTGTTATATTTGAATTTTGGGCCATAGTCTATGGCCCTCAATTCCAGTGTTATTAAAGCTTTTACATGGTAAGCAGTCATCTGATCTCACCTATCCTAATATTTACAATAATCCCAATTATTAATGATATACGAATTCATTGTAAAAAAAAAACACCTAGCCTACACGTATGGGGGGGGGGGGGGGGAGGCTGGGAATACACCACATAATAAGCCTACATTTCAATAGCCTACATTTATGTGTGAAAATAATATATATTACTAGATTAACCATAAATCTGGCACTTCATGTTAATGAAGCTTAAACCCAGGATTATTAACCCACATAGGCTACACTACAGCACAGGCACACTACACAAATGACTCAATACAGCTTGGCAGAGTTCTGCACTTTACTGAGCACACCGGCCCTATGCCAGGTTTCGACCTGGCCTTGTTTAGTATCTCCCGAGTCCGTGCTAAAATTGCATCAGAACAACAAATTCATGAATCATGGCTGTCCCCCCCCCCCCCCCCCTCAGTCCCCACTAGTTGGACTATTCCATGAATTTACTGCCGGATTGGCTGGTGTGACGGGGGAAGGAGGGGCCCCGGCACGTCTACCAACCAATGATCACTTCACTCCTCCCTGTGTAGGAAGTAAACAGGAACAGAACTCAAACGAATAGTAAACATGAAACGAATGTACCCCAGCTGTGATTCAAAAAGGAAAAAGAAAGAGGTGAAGGAAAACTTCATTGCAAAACTGCCTAAGCTAACAGCCTATTTCAAGGCTGCCGCTGCGCCTAGTGATAAGCGGGAGCAAGACGCTGCCACTGCTGCTAACGAAATTAGCGAGGAGGAGCTGGACGGAGCTGCTAACGTTAGCGAACCAGAACCAGTGAGTAGCACTTCAACTTGTATTATTGAAGATGATCCAGCACTCTGGCCAAAACAGCTGTCAGACAAAGAGCGCTGCTCAATAGTGCAGAGAGGACCAGTTTAGGTGAAGGACAGAATATTTCCCCCAAATCAAGAAGGGCGCAGATTCACAAGCAGTCACTATTACATCAACATGAAAAATGGAGAAAAGATCAACAGGTCCTGGCTTGTGTACAGTGAAAAGAAGGACAGTGCTCTGTGCTTTTGTTGCCGCCTGTTTTGGATTCTAGTGAAGAATGAACAAAGATAAAGATATGAAGATTACAAGTGACAAAGATAAAGATATGATTATGAAGATTACAAGTGATAAAGATATAAAGATGACAAGTGACAAAGATAAAGATATGATTATGAAGCATAATCATTATGCATTATGAAGCATGATTATGCCCATTGAATCTGAGGGGGGATGTAACTTCAAACAGCCTCTAAATATGGCAAAAATACGTCCAAAAAAGGTCAAAAAAATTTCCGGAGCTGAACACAGTTTAACCTTCTGGACTCAATGAGGAGCCTGTTTTCTTTAGCCCCGACCTTCCTGGGTCTTGAGACTATCCACCTTATTTCTAGCTGCCATGATGCCTTATGTGAAATATGGGTGCTTCTTCTGGTGTAACCCAACCAGCCACCCCCCTCCCGTTACGTTGCTAACACAGACACAACATAGCCCCTCTGTAAATGACAGCTGCAGGAGCAAATCACAAATGTCACCATTAAATATCCCGAGTTGTTCAAAGAGCAACAGAAATAGCGGATGTGATAGATACAATTATTACATTCCCTCAAAAAAGTCGTCAAACGAGAGATATTTATTGTGTCAAGCAACTTTTCTTTTTTCCAGCGTCAAAGTTTTAATGAGGATATGCGCAAGCTGCAAGAATCAGTTGCTCCAGACTGGACATTGCACCCACAATTATTTGACAAAAATAAGATGGATAGACAACATTGTATTTATTTCTATTCTACAGTAGGGCTGTACTCAATCATAGGCCCATTGTTTGCTATTCTTTTTCCATTTGATCAATTTTACCATTATCATTACTAATTGCTTGTTCTCCTGTGGGACAATTTATATGTAAACTCAATTCCAGATCCTTAACATGTTATAGACTGATCTTTTTTTCCTGGGAGTATTATGTACAATATGTATGTGGACCTGGTGATAGACTTTGCTTATTGTCAATTGGAGCTTCTTCTTCCCTCCTTTTAACCTGATAGGTGGAAACTCTGCCTGCTCACACCGAGGTCCCTCCCACACCACCCTCTTCTTCCTTCTAATGATTAATTTGATAAGGTGAATTTAGGGGATCCTAAACTTATATATGCCTGTGTAATGAAATATCATATTTAATAGCAATATGGAATTATGAATCATACAGAGATGAAAATTATGATTTATAATCATGCTTTTACCATTGAAATAATGGTTTTCCTTCAGGAACCTGATAGGTGGAAACTCTGCCTGCTCACACCTAGGTCCCTCCCACACCACCCTCTCCTTCCTTCTAATGATTCATTTGATAAGGTGAATTTAGGGGATCCTAAACTTATATATGCCTGTAATTACTGTAATTATAAATCATGCATTTTTACAAGCTTGATTTTGCATTAATGATTTTTTGTATAATTTTGTTGTTGTAATTTCTTGTAAACATGTATTCCTCTCTGCAATGATACATAATCATGTCGATCATGTCCATTTGTCACCTCCTCCCTCTTCTTCCAGCCTGGGCTGGATCAGCTTTAATTGTGGGGAGGTTATTTAACAGACAAAATGTCATTGCTTTGTATGACTCTGATGAAGACACACTGTCAAAACGTTAGTCAATAATAAAGGAACCTGTATACACTTGATCCATGTGCTCCAGTCTCCTTGTGGATGTTCATCTGAAGCCTCAGTCTCTAAGATTGCCCTCTGAGAGCACCGGACCAGCCTGCTGGGCTGCCTGGGTAGAAGCGCGCCTAACCTCATCCTGCAAACACTTTCTGCTATGGTTGACAGATATTGATGAACGTTGATCTATCTGAACAGCTGACACCACTAGTTAAGCTTATTCCACTGTGCACTCAGTGTAAATTGTTGTAGCTTAAAGTGTAATGATGACACAATACCTGACAGACACAGAAGGAAGAGAAGAAATCCACCCTCTGCTGCTGTGACACTCATAGTTGGTCCTCTCCTCTCTGTCCAGTCTGCAGATGTTCCAATACATCAGCAGGCAAGATCATGAACATAACATGAGAAGTCTATCAGTTCATCACATCAAAAACAAACCTCTAATATTTAGCTGATAATGTTCTGCCATTCTACTGCTTTTATAATCATTCATTACCAAGTCATTGAACAAAACTTAACCCAATAACACGGTCTGCAAAATAATATTACATTCAGTTAAATGTAACCTTTCAAATGTTTGTTAAATCTCTAAACTAAGATATAAAAGATAAAGAGTCTCACAGAAGAGGACGTCGTCGTGAAGCGGAGAACTTGTTGAGTGGCACGTCTGTGTTCAACAAACAGACACTAACTGATCACAATGGCCAGGTTTCCTTCCTCTTTACATCGTTAAGATGAATTATGCAAAGCATGCTGGGAAATATCACCCAGTTTAAGGACGTTTTCACACCTGCCTTGTTTGGTTCGATTTGAAGCAAAGAGACAGAAGGGAAGGACGTCATCTGTGTCGTCTTCTGTGGTCGACAAACAGAGACACTAACTGATCATAATACAACTCAGTGAAGTAGGAAGTACACACACACACACACACACACGCACACACACACACACACACACACACACACACACACACACAGACACACACACACACACACACACACACACACACACACACACACACACACACACACACACACACACACCCTGTGTTCAGAGCCAGATTAACACCCCCAGGGGCCCCGGGGCACTGAAGCTCCCAGGGGCCCCCCTACTCATCGTCCGGATGTTTGGATGTTTTTTCGCCATATTTAGAGGAATATCTCATTTTAAATTAACATTAGTATTATACTGTTATGTTATTATTCCGTTTCTGAGATTCAGTTTCTCACTCACTCATAGGCGATTCTAGGCTTTGCAAAGAGGTAGCACCAGCAGGATAAAGATATTAGTCTGACTGGGGGGTTTGTAGGGGGGGCTGTGGACAAAGAAATTTTGTACATTTTAAAGTAAAATGCATGAATCTGATGCACTCTGAGAGCAAAAGGAAGAGGCTAATCTTCACATTAATATCCTCTTCACTGTGCTGTGGCTTTACAATGATGAAAAAATAATTGACATTACATTTCCAATACAAAACAGCAGAGGGTGCCGCAGCACCACAAGCACCCCCACTTCCCGCGCCCCTGGTCACCACTTGCCCACAGGCATCCAATGAGACTAAATCATCAGACGTAATCTTCTTGGAAACCCATTTTATTTTGTCCTGATTGGTCTTAGATTTGTGTCATAGTTCTGTGGAGCCCAACATGAGCCCGACCAAAAAAAAAAAAAAAATTTTTTTTTTTTTTTTTGGAGGGCCCCTTCACCCCGAGGGCCCCGGGGCACCTGCCCCGGTTGCCCTATGGTTAATCCGGCCTTGCCTGTGTTATTTATTGACTCATACATACTGATACCACAGAGAGGAATAGGCTAGACGAGGAAGAAAGATGAGAAGTAAAAAGAAGACATGTTGTAGATGAAGAACAGAGGAATATCAGCAGAGCTTCCTGAGTGGTCGTGAGTGAAGAGCCAGTGCATGCTGGCTGCAGAGATTCCAGCATTAAAAAAACAAATGGACTAGGATGATGCAACAGCCTCTGAATGACAGGGGCTCAAAACTATGGTATAGGTATAACAACTTTTTTTTCATCGGTCATTGTCCCTGCCTAGTGCCTATTATACATTAGTGGACTTTCCCCCAAAATAGTGATGGTTCAGAGTGAGATAGTGGCAGAAAGAGTGATTGAATTACGCCGTGGGTGCACTGCCGGGGCCGGTGCACTGAATAAGGCCTGGTTTTGAAGAGTGCTAACCGCAAATTGAATGCCAGTTGGGAAGATAGCTTAGGCTGGTGGTATTTAAGGCCGAAACGCCCATTCTGGCCTATTCTGGCACTGCGCCACGCCTCTTCAGCGTAAAGTGCATTTCGAGGTGTAAAAACATGACGCTATCTTCCCGAGTCACAGGTAGGCAGGCGCAAAGTGTGTTTTTTTGTGTTTAACGCCAGTTTATCGCCTAAGGCCACGGGGGAAGATAGAGCCCATAGCATTAAGATAGGGGCCATAGCGTTCGAGTGTCATGTGACCGTTGAACGAGGCAAACGTTCACTGAAGTATAAATGCAACACCATGAGCGACACGTTCTTTTTTGTCTGCGACCATGAGCTGAGCGACACTTTCTAATAAGTATAAATTAAGCTTAAAGCAGCTACGAGCAACTTTTTCGATTGTTATTAAACAGTATAAATTTAATATCAATGCATCACATCTTACCTCTAATAGTCGACGAGACCATGCCGTGTGTATCTGAGATTGCTCCCTTAGGTGATTATTAAGTCTATAGTCTGTCTAAACTCGCGCCAACAGGGGGCTCTCTAGAGCGACCGGACCGGGTAACCCGGAAGTGAAACGCGGAAGTGAAACCAGGAAGTGAAACGCAGCTGCCTTTTTACGCCTTTTGCCCTGCCTAGCAACATAACATAAACAATGTGAACGCCACGCATACTCGCGGGAACATCTCTCGTTATATTCTAACAGGTTTTTTGGAAGTTATTTTGTGGTTATGGCCGAAGTGGCTGCTGCAAACCGTTTCATTTCAATTCCTGATCTGCCCTGGCTACAGACACACTAACACTGGCCTATTCACTCGGGGTTCAAGCGAGACTACTCTGCGTTGGTATCGTCGACTATTAGAGGTAAGATGTGATGCATTGATATTAAATTTATACTGTTTAATAACAATCGAAAAAGTTGCTCGTAGCTGCTTTAAACCACTGTAAAACTCCTACTATCAGAGCTCATTTTCACCAGTTCACACTCCTAACATTATGAAATAATATATAGGCCTAAGTATTTAATGGGAACATTAACATATTTATATTCATCTAATATTGACCTAAAATATGAATTAAATTATAGGATAGCAGAAATTATGTTATCATGCTGCAATGCTAGCATTACTTATGTCAGCAGTACTTATGCCTCCAGTCTACCCACAAGGCTTGGTCAGTGTCAAAAGTGGGGTTTTTAGGTGTCAAAATGGCGTACATGCAGTAACACCATTTAGACAGCAAACAAGCCCTACTTTTGCTGTCTTTACAGTGAGCTATACAATGATTTGTACATAATACAATTATTTATTTATCTTACTCCTGCTTATAGCGGACATTCTATATAACACTTATTGTATATAATGTAAATAGCAGTTAACTTGCTTTATATACCTTTGCCAATGAACAGCCAGGAAGCGGTCTTGCGCTACTTTTGAATGCTAAAATAAAGCTGATAATGTACAATTTGATTAAAAAAAAACATTCAAAGTACAACACAAACTGTACATTTTGCTGCATCTCGACAGTGCTGCTTAATCCAGGACCTTACTTCCTGGAACTCTTGAGAGTAAAAAACTGGTCCATTGCAGTGAATGGAGAAGTCACAACTCTTCTATATGGCTCTGGTGTGGCCCATCCACTTTGATTCAGGCCCACCTGTAATTTCATTTCTGGCCTACGCCCCTGGGGCGGAGATAATGGGGGGGATTCTTGTCCACTTTGACAAGAATCACAGGTATCTCTTTGCTAAAGCTGTGACAGGGGGGCCTCTGACAGGGCCTTGCTGCAGCCGCCCCCTCCCTCTGGAATGCCCTCCCCAGTCACATCTGACAGGCCAAAACTCATTGTCTTTCATACTCATTATGTCATCTTTCCAAAAAAGCCTTCAAAACCCACCTTTTCACTGTTGCTTTTGACCTATACTCTTCTCTCTCTCTCTCTCTCTCTCTCTCTCTCTCTCTCTCTCTCTCTCTCTCTCTCTCTCTCTCTCTCTCTCTCATCTATTTTAATATTTTCTCTCTTCATTAAAGTTGTCCGTTTTACATTTCAAATGTAAAACGGACACATTTTTTCCGTTTGACTCCTGCAGAAGTGGCCCCGCCCCCCAAAGCTAAAAGTCAAACTCCACCTATGACAACAGGAACATTAGTAATATCAGGATCCTAATCATGACAAGTGCCCAACAAACAAAAAGGAACTAGCTAACTTTGTGAAACATGATTGAAGGTTCATTGTTGTTGATTATGAACAGTCCAACCTGTCCACCATCTGATGATGCTCTGGCTTCATGGAGGGCAAAGTGTTGTCATGACAACTCCAATGCCAGCATGGGATCATAAACTACACACAGACCATTTAGGAGGTGATATAAAAATGACAGTGGTGTTCCTGTCCTCCAGTCTTCCAGGTGAAGGTGCTGAATGTCACCCAGAGTTACTATGACCAGTAGGAGATGGAGATCACACAGGTTCTCAAGCTGGGTGAGTTACTGGACTTGGTCTCTTCTACACGCTCGACTACAGTGCTGCTGCTCTGTGCATCTCCACATGACATGAGGAGCACATCAGAGATCCATTTAGACCAATCTCTATACACTGACCAACTTAATATTCACATTCACATTCACTTGTATTGCCACAGTAGGTCATCAGAATACATACAATGAATTTGACTTAGTAAAGTATGCAGCATAGTGGTTCCATCAATATGACTCTGATGGCTCATCCGACAGGTGCTCATTAGTGGGGCAGGTTATGGTAGTAAACAGAGTCCAGGAGGTCTTGCTTGATATCAGTCTCCAGGTTTTGATGCAGACTACCATGGAATACAACTAAGGTACTCACACGCACGCACTCATGCACACACACACACACGCACGCACGCACGCACGCGCACACACGCACGCACTCACGCGCACACACGCACGCACGCACGCACACACACACAAACACACACACACACGCACGCATGCACGCACGCACACACAAACACACACACACGCGCACACACACACACACACACACACACACACACACACAAACACACACACACGCACACACACACACACACACACACACACACACACACACACACACACATACAGTAGGCAGATTATAAAATGATGGGCCCCTGAGCGTGGATGCATAATGGGCCCCTCTCACAGAGCACATAAGCACAGTTAAGGCCAGAATAATAACTAAGACAGACACTCACCTGCATCTCAACAAGAACACTCAAAGCCAACAGCACAATAACAAGAAATAAACTCACCTGTATCTAACACAGGATTACAGTGCAGGTACACTCAATTAAAGCCAAAAGCCCAATAACCCTCTAATTGTCCATAAACTTATGGAACATTTTGTCAAAAAAAGAAATGTAGGGTTATGGCCCTAAATACTGTAACATCCCCACACATCCCCCCAGCAGTTGAAAAACTGGTGCTGGGCTAAAAGAGACTCAAAACAAAGAAAGGAATGTCTGCATCAGTATATTGAATAATTAAGTAGCCTATTTAATAGTTCATAGCATACAGTTATTATAAAGTGTTCCAGAAAAATATTGTTTCTCAGTAGTAAGGCACTAGTGAGAAATATACCAATGAGTGAAAGGTGTGACCACATGCCCATGCTCTCCCCTACATAAAGCAATCTTATTTAACCATTCAACTTCCTGTGTAATGCCTTGTCACTACTGTAAACAAGGTGACCATTAAGACACAGTCAGACATTTTCTGGTTTGATTTGTTTTACTGCCTGGTTGTGTGCCAGGGTGAGCCCTGCCAACTGAAACTATGATATGGAGACTCTTGAGACTGAGTGTGTGTGTGTGTGTGTGTGTGTGTGTGTGTGTGTGTGTGTGTGTGTGTGTGTGTGTGTGTGTGTGTGTGTGTGTGTGTGTGTGTGTGTGTGTGTGTGTGTGTGTGTGTGTGTGTGTGTGTGTGTGTGTGTGTGTGTGTGTGCAGGCAGTGTGTGTCATAATATCCTGGGGATGATAAGAAGCTGATAGAGGAAGGAGAAGAGGCCCGAAAGTGTCACAACTCATTTACCAAACGATCTCCTTTCTTTGTTACCAAAGGTAACAAAGAAAGGAGATGATGTGTGTTTGCACCACAGGTTTCAAAAATGTATTAAACATGGGTCATTTACAGCAGCGTGATGTGGAAATTTAGCACTTTAATCATGAGAGAGAAAACAAGGAAAAGAGTGGAAGAGAGATACAAAGCATAGAGACAAGATAGGTGGGTTTTTATCCTCATCTAGACTTGGACAACTATTTTGAATATCATATCACTGGTGTAAAGGGATCAGTTCATCCCAGGCCTGGGCAAGAGACGCGGTGGCCCTGTGAAGAGGCTCTGGGTTATGGGTCCCCTGAGCTCTTGGGCCCCTGGGTCCGGTAGGCCCGTTCGGTAATACAATACATCCCTGTGTGTAACTGCATCACTGCACTCGCTCAAGCTCTCAGTGGAGGACCGCAGTCAAACACGTCCCAAGAAGAAGAGATGTGCTGTCAAGTTTCAGCAAAGAGCATGGAAGGAAAGAGAGGACACTCCGGCCATTTTTGGAAACAGAATGCGCCTCGCAGTGGTCAGCTGCGGTAGCGCGGGCCCCTATAATCAGCCTCTCTAAACAGTAACTCAACGGGAGAACACTCTAAATTTCGTGGATTCACATCTTTTCTGGGCGTACTGTAAATCTTGATTGAAGTGGTGTAGTGCAGGGATGTAAAACAACAACCATATTGTGGAAACTAAGCAAAATTTTTTCTTTTTTTCTTTTAGTTTTTTCAAGATAAATAGTAAATGCAAAGGACCCGAGGTTAAAACCACGGCAACGCACTTCTGACGGAGTGGACGACAGCCGCATTAGCTATTTATCTACTAAAAATTTAGAGTGTTCTCCCGTTGAGTTACTGTTTAGAGAGGCTGATTGTAGGGGCCCGCGCTACCGCAGCTGACCACTGCGAGCCTGTGCGAGGTTCTTTTGGCGCTGTCACGCTTCCAAAAATAAAAAATGGCGGAGGCTGCTGGGCGCTGATGTTGCAATGGGGCAATATGGAGCTGTCAGTTCTTTCCATAAAAGTTCTTTGGTTTCAGTGCAAGACCTTCCTGTTTCTAACCGCTAGCAACATTAGCAAATACCATGCGTTTTGCAAGCTATGTTTTGCAAGCTATGTTTTACAAGCTATGCGTTTTGCAAGCTATGCGTTTTGCAAGCTATGTCGGGCAATGTCCTTTTGCAAGCTATATGTATGTTCCCCACCGTAGAACATGCTAAACAGTGATGCCAAACACAAGCAAGCCGTGGAAGCACAGAGGGGAACTTCTACAATATTCCATATTCATTGAAACGCTCAATGTTTGCACTTGATCATTTTTGTGATGTACAT